>NW_021703786.1:25337834-25355695 GCF_005190385.1 Monodon monoceros
GTGTGTGGTGTGGTGTGGGGTGTGTGTGTTGAGAGTGTGCTGTGTGTGAGACCCTCAGGTCTCATGTCCTTCTGCCCGTCTCCTGACGGTCCTCTCATGGGTCTGCTGGCATCTGCTTCTCCTCACACAGCCCTTTCCCTTCCCCAGCCTTCCCTACACCGCCCCCTGCTCCTGGGCTCAGGGAGACTCGCTGGAGAAAGGCTGGGGCCCAGGCCTGGCCCAGCCCCTGCTTGCTGGAGTGGTGGGTTGCATTCTCCACGATGTTTCCCGTCATCTGTGGCACTCCTCAACTCAAGGATAGTAGGACCGGCCGGTTGCTTCTAAGTGTACTGGAGACATACGGGGAAGGAACACTCCCAGCCCAAGGCCTGCTTAAGGAACTGAAAGTGTCTGGGGTGGCCCTGGAAGAAACCCGGGTCCTCAGTAGTTGCAGGGGAAGATTTCCAAAACCCCACCCAAAATCTCATGCTGAATTACAGCACAAATTGAATTCCTGGCCCTGCAGGGACCCTGTTTTAAAGCTGCAGCATCAATTGGCAATGAATGGGACCTGGAACAGTGAGATGGGGACCCATGGGGGGATGCTTGGAACCACTAAGTGTCGCTGGTTTCCCTTTCCTGGTGGAAGCAGCCCTTCCAGCCACCTTCCCTGGCGCTCAGTCGCCCTTCGCCTGAGGAACCGGAAACCACCCACCCTGAGGTTGCTGTCTTGCAGGGAACTGCTGGTCCTTTCGAGCACACAGCCCACTGCCTCTCCCTCTCCAGACCCTCAACCAGAGGCAAGTCTCAGGGGGGCCTAGAGGGTAACGGTAACGTAGAAAGTGTGACCCGTGAAGGTCTGTGAGGCACACGGGAAGAACTGGACAGCTGAGCTGATTTATATCCACAGAAATGAGGAGAATGTATCCTCAGGGTGTAGGACCAGTGTAGAAGGAACAGGAAGTTGCATGAAGGTGAAGGTAGATGTGGGCTCACTTAGCAGGGCTCTTGGGTCCGTGGGTGACTGCAAGCAGTTGTGGGGCTCTGCTGGTGTGCTTGGTTGGTTGGCAAACCTGGACCCCATGAAGGCAACTCTAAACAAACTGAAAATGTCAGAACGTCCATAGCAGATGGTAGAGAGCAGGGGGTCCTAAGGTGCAGAGAGATGAAATGTTAGAGTGGACTTATCATGTGAGACCTGCTCGCCCACCCCAGAGAGCCTGGAAGATACACTTTTCACCACACTTCTGAGAAATAAATTCATGAGTGGGGCCCCAGCGTCCTCAGGGCCCTGTGGGGCTCTTCTCTGTAGGTCAGAGCTTACAGTGGCCAAAACTTCCATCGAGCTGGGGGTGATGGGATCCCAGGGTGACAAGGGCCAAGGGGTAGTACTTGCCAACTTTAAAAATGGACTAGCCAGGGCTTCCCTGGTGGCGCAGTGGTTGGGAATCCTCCTGCCAATGCAGGGGACACGGATTCGAGCCCTGGTCTGGGAAGATCCCACATGCTGCGGAGCAACTAAGCCTGTGTGCCACAACTACTGAGCCTGTGCTCTAGAGCCTGCAAGTCACAACTACTGAGCCCGTGTGCCACAACTACTGAAGCCTGTGTGCCTAGAGCTCTGCAACAAGAGAGGCCACCGCAATGAGAAGCCCATGCAGCGCAACAAACAGTGGCCCCCGCTCACGGCAAATAGAGGGAGCCCATGTGCAACAACGAAGACCCAACACAGCCAAAATAATAATAAAAGTAAATTTTAAAATAAATAGACTAGCCTGTTTCACCAGCAAAAGCAGTTTTGTTCTGGAAGAGCCAGAGGAATTGTGACTCCGGAAATGTAAGCTACCGGGGACCAGAGGCAAATCCAGAGAACAAGGAAGGGAAACTTGCTTTTATAGGGGAAGGAGGGAGTGTGAGGAGGGGCCGTGGTAACCAGAGTCCATTGGAGGAGCTGGGAGTTCACAGTATGGAGGCTTCCCATTGGTTGGGCTGTGGCAGTCTCTGATTGGCTGGGCTGTCTGGGCAGAAAGATTTCCTCCTCCTGCTGGATAGTAAGTAGAGGCAGCTGTCCTTCCCGTCTGGGGTCATGGACATGCGTGGCGGGCATGAGAGGTCCCCCACAGGCCTGCCCAGACCCCAGCTGGGGCTGAGGTCCCCTCAATTCTATTACCGAAAGCGGGGTTTGTGTTCTAAAGCCAATAAAGAGGCAACTTTGGTGGAAAGGAAAGTTTGCTTTATTTTGGAGGCTGGCAACCTGGGGAGGAGGGCGGATTCCTGTCCAAAGGCCAACTCCCCGCCGCTGACGATTAGTTGGCAAGAGTTTTTATAGGTGAAGGGAGGGGGCTACGTGCAAACAGCACAGTCAGCTCTGACGGTCATCTTGAAATTGGTCCTTGGTGGTCTGACCAGCATCATCTTGATTGTTTTAAGTACAGTTAATCTTCAGTTTCAAGGGCACCTACTAGGCATTGGTGCGAAACCTCAGACACCTAAGTGGATGGGAGGAATCCTGGCTGACAAGGTAGAACGTGGGAGGGAAAGAGGGGGAAAAGAAAAGTGGAGGCAGGACAGGACTAGTGCCCCTGAGGGGGAGCGGGGGGAGGGGAGACATTCCCACACTTGGAGGGGCCCACTCATGGCGAGGGGATCAGCGGGGACAGAGAGGGACCTTCGGGGGATTGGGGGATAAGAGGGGAACGCAGCTAGCATCTCCCCTGCCCACTCGGGCCCTGGTGAGCCTGCTGGGGTCCCAGGCCTGAACCCCCCAACCCCTGGGCCCCCCTCCGGCCACGTGGGTCCCCGGGCCTGAGCCCTGCCCCAGCCAGGGCCTCTTCCGGCTGCGCAGGTCCCATAGGGCCTGAGTGCCGCCCCCCCACAAGGCCTCCACGGGCTGCATAGGTCCCAGTGCTGAGTTCTGCCTCCGCCAAAGCCTCCTCTGGCCACGCAGGTCCTGGCAGCCTGAGTGCCGCCCCTGACAGGGCCTCCTCTGGCCATGTGGGTCCAGGCAGGCTGAGTGCCACCCCCCTCCAAGGCCTCCTCCGGCTGCGCCGGCCCCTGCAGGTACACCTGTGGGGGCCTGAGCCCCAGCTGGCCTGAGCCCCAGCTGGCCTATACAGGCACGTGTGCTCCGGGCCAACTTCAGGAATAGACGCTGGTGAGAGGAAAACACGCAGAGGTAGGGCTGACACAGCGGGTCCAGAGACCTACCTAGAGGTCTTGGAGGCCTACTGGGGAGGCAGGGATAGGCTGTAGCTCACCATGGGGGCAAGGACACCGATAGAGGAGGCAACAGGGAATATTACTCAGCCATAAAAAGAAACGAGTTATTTGTAGTGAGGTGGATGGACCTAGAGTCTGTCATACAGAGTGAAGTAAGTCAGAAAGAGAAAGACAAATACCGTATGCTAACACATATATATGGAATCTAAGAAAAAAAATGTCATGAAGAACCTAGGGGTAAGACAGGAATAAAGACACAGACCTACTAGAGAATGGACTTGAGGGTATGGGGAGGTGGAAGGGTAAGCTGTGACAAAGTGAGAGAGTGGCATGGACATATATACACTACCAAATGGAAAATAGATAGCTAGTGGGGAGCAGCCGCATAGCACAGGGAGATCAGCTCGGTGCTTTGTGACCACCTAGAGGGGTGGGATAGGGAGGGTGGGAGGGAGGGAGATGCAAGAGGGAAGAGATATGGGAACATATGTATATGTATAACTGATTCACTTTGTTATAAAGCAGAAACTAACACACCATTGTAAAGCAATTATACTCCAATAAAGATGTAAAAAAATTATTATTTATAAAGTATTTTTTTAAATATTTATTTATTTGGCTGTGTTGGGTCTTAGTTGCTGCATGCAGGATCTTCGTTGCCATGTGTAGGATCTTCGTTGTGGCATGCGGGATCTTTAGTTGTGGCATGCGAACTCTTAGTTGCAGCACGCAGGATCTAGTTCCCTGACCAGGGATCGAACCCAGGCCCCCTGCATTGGGAGCGCAGAGTCTTAGCCACTGGACCACCAGGGAAGTCCCTATTTTATTTTATTTTTTAAATCTTTTATTATTTTTCTTTATTTTCTTTTTTATTTTTTTTGCTGTTGTGGTTCTGTTTTGTTGTTTCATTTTTATTGTTATTTTTTCTAATATAATTTTTATTTTTCTAATTTTATTTTATTTTTTATTATTTGTTATTGTTCTGCTCTTCTTTGTTTGTTGCTTTTTTTTTTTTTTTTTTTTGCCATGCTGTACAGCTTGTGCAGGTGTTGATTCCCAGGCCAGAAGTCGGGCCTAAGCTCCTGTGGTGGGAGTACAAAGTCAAAGCCGCTAGCCTAACAGAGAACTTCAGGTGCCAGGGAATATTAATTGGTGTGACGTCTCCCGGAAGTCCTCATCTCAGCACCAAGACCTGGCTCCACCCAACTGCCTGCAAACTCCAGTGCTGGATGCCTCAGGCCAAACAAGCAGCAAGACAGGAACACAGCCCCACCTGTTACACACACACACAAAAAGGATGAGACGACAAAAAAGTATGTTACAGACGAAGGATAAAGGTAAAAACCTATAAGACCAAATAAATGAAGAGGAAATAGGCAACCTACCTGAAAGAGAATTCAGAGTAATGATAGTAAAGATGATCTAAAATTTCAGAAATAGAATGGAGGTACGGATCGAGAAAATACAAGAAATGTTTAACAAGGACCTAGAAGAAATAAAGAACAAACAAACAGTGATGAACAACACAATAACTGAAATGAAAAATACACTAGAAGCAATCAATAGCAGAGTAACTGAGGCAGAAGGACAAATAAGTGAGCTGGAAGATAGAGTGGTGGAAATAACTGCCAAGGAGCAGAATAAAGAAAAAAGAATGAAAAGAAATGAGGACGGTCTCAGAGACCTCTGGGACATTATATGCAGCAGCATTCGAATTATGGGGGTCCCAGAAGAATAGAAAGAGAAAGGATCTGGGAAAATATTTGATTGTAGTCGAAAACTTCCCTAACAGGGGACAGGAAATAGCCACCCAAGTCCAGGAAGCACAGAGAGTCCCATACAGGATAAACCCAAGGAGAAACACGCCGAGATACATATTAATCAAACTAACAAAAATTAAATTTAAGGAAAAAATATTAAAAGCAGCAAGGGAAAAGCAAAAACTAACATGCAAGGGAATCCCCGTAAAGTTATCAGCTGATTTTTCAGCAGAAACTCTTCAGGCCAGAAGAGAGTGGCAGGATATGTTTAAAGTAATGAAAGGGAAAAACCTACAACCAGGATTACTCTACCCAGCAAGGAGACCATTCAGATTTGATGAAGAAATCAAAAGCATTACAGACAAGCAAACGCTAAGAGAATTCAGCACCACAAAACCAGCTTTACAACAAATGCTAAAGGAACTTCTCAAGGCAGGAAACACAAGAGAAGAAAAAGACCTACAAAAACAAACCCATAGGGCCTTCCTGGTGGCGCAGTGGTTAAGAATCCACCTGCCAATGCAAGGGACATGGGTTCGAGCCCTGGTCCGGGAGGATCCCACATGCCAAGGAGCAACTAAGCCCGTGTGCCACAACTACTGAGCCTGCGCTCTAGAGCCCACAAGCCACAACTACTGAGTCTGTGCACCAAAACTACTGAAGCCCTATGCCCTAGAACCCATGCTCCACAACAAGAGAAGCCACCACAATGAGAAGCCCGTGCACCACAATGAAGAGTAGCCCCCGCTCGCTGCAACTAGAGAAAGCCCGCACGCAGCAACGAAGACCCAACGCAGCCAAAAATAAATACATAAAAATAAATAAATTTATTAACAAAAAAAAGACACATGCACCCCAATGTTCATTGCAGCACTATTTACAATAGCCAGGGCATGGAAGCAACCATTGACAGATGCATGGATAAAGAAGATGTGGTATAGGGACTTCCCTGGTAGTCCAATAGTTAAGACTCCATGCTCCCAATGCAGGGGGCCCAGGTTTGACCCCTGGTCAGGGAACTAGAGCCCACATGCCACAACTAAGAGCCCGCATGCCGCAACTAAGACCTGGCACAGCCAGATAAATTACATAATATTCCATTGTACATATATACAATGGAATATTACTCAGCCATAAAAAGGAACATAACTGGGTCATTTGCAGAGACATGGATGGACCCAGAGCTCTGTCATACAGAGTGAAGTAAGAAAGAGAAAAACAAATATCGTATATTAACACATATATGTGGAATCTAGAAAAATGGTACAGATGAACCTATCTGCAGGGCAGGAATAGGGATGCAGACATAGAGAATGGACATGTGGACACGGTGGGTGGGGGAAGGGGGCTGGGGTGAATTGGGAGATTGGGATTGACATATATACACTATTCTGTGTAAAACAGAGAACAGGGAACCTGCTGTATAGCATAGGAAGCTCAACTCGGTGCTCTGTGGTGACCTAGATGGGTGGGATGGGCAGGAGGAGGGAGGTGCCAGAGGGAGGAGATATATGTATACATATAGCTGATTCACTTCATTGTACAGCAGAAACTAACACAACATTGTAAAGCAACTATACCCCACTTAAAAAAAAAATCTTGGGCTTCCCTGGTGGCACAGTGGTTGAGAGTCCCCCTGCCGATGCAGGGGACACGGGTTCATGCCCCGGTCCGGGAAGATCCCACATGCCGCAGAGCGGCTGGGCCCGTGAGCCATGGCCGCTGAGCCTGCGCGTCCGGAGCCTGTGCTCCGCAACGGGAGAGGCCACAACAGTGAGAGGCCCGCGTATCACAAAAAAAAAAAAAAAACACTTCAGTTCCAGGGTCAGTTTGTTCCCATTTCTTTTATTTATTTATTTATACTTTTGGCTGCATTGGGTCTTCGTTGCTGCGCGTGGGCTTTCTCTAGTTGTGGCGAGCGGGGGCTAATCTTCGTTGTGGTGCGCAGGCTTCTCACTGCGGTGGCTTCTCTTGTTGAAGAGCACGGGCTCTAGGTGTGCAGGCTTCAGTAGTTGTGGCTCGCAGGCTCTAGAGTGCAGGCTCGGTAGTTGTGGCGCACAGGCTTAGTTGCTCCTCGACATGTGGGATCTTCCCTGACCAGGGATTGAACCTGTGTCCCCTGCATTGGCAAGCAGATTCTTATCCACTGCGCCACCAGGGAAGTTCTGTTCCCATTACTTTGAGGCCAGCTTTTGGAATTGTGGCAGCTTACATCATGGCTACAGTCTGGTCATCATGTAGTTTTCTTCTTCCACCTGGTGGGGTTTTAGTATCTAGAAGACAGCTCAAAGGATATGGCTCAGTATATTATCTATAGCCCTTGAGGGGGAGCTAAAGGTCCTTGACTTTGCTTAATGACTAAACTATTATTATTTAGTCTTGTTGGACTGTTTTCCTTTGTTTCTGCATTTTCTCAATTCTCTGATTAAACTTATTCTTTGGCCAAAGTTTTTCCACAGACAAAAGGCAGGTTGAGGATATGGGGGGCAAGGACCATAGGGGTCCTGCTCCATTTCGATTCCATACAATTTATTTTATTTTATTTATTTATATTTTGGCTGCATTGGGTCTTCGTTGCTGCACGCAGGCTTTCTCTAGTTGCGGCGAGTTGGGGCTACTCTTTGCTGTGGTACACAGGCTTCTCACTGTGGTGTCTTCTCTTGTTGCGGAGCACGGGCTCTAGGTGTGCGGGCTTCAGTAGTTGTGGCTCATGGGCTCAGCAGTTGTGGCTCACGGGCTCTAGAGTGCAGGCTCAGTAGTTGTGGCGCACAGGCTTAGTTGCTCCACGGTATGTGGGATCTTCCCAGACCAGGGATTGAACCCATGTCCCCTGCATTGGCAGGCAGATTCTTAACCACTGCACCACCAGGGAAGTCCCGATTCCACACACTTAATCCCCAAAGACAACTTGGTCACACTTGCCACAATGGTAGCAGATTCAAAGCAGTAATCAAAATGTGTACCCTCAGAGATCTGACTCCACCTGGCAGTGGAGGACAAAAGAATATGGGCAGTGTAAGAAGATAAGCAGTAGTTATGGCCATGTGACCATGTGACCAGCTGCAGAAAAGAGAACTATAATAATTTCATCCTCATTTTTACACAAATATATTTGTGTACATATGAACCGATTTTTTTTCTCTTCTCTTCTCTCTCTCACTCACCGTCTATCATAATATGTGTTGATAGTGGTTATCTTTCTACGTCGGCATGTAAGTTACAGGATACATAAGGGGGGTGTGACTCAGTTGGAAGAGGGCTGAACATCACCCAGAGATGGATAAAGGGACTTTACGTCACCTTCTGGGGAGAGGGTAGCATGTATTTTGTTGTGTGTTGTTGGTTGAATTATGTCAGGCCGACTTTGCTCTTGGCTTTACTTGGAAGTGAAGTTAGACGGACTGGGGTGGATTTGTATTGGTCAACGTAAATTGCGCAAGGCTGAACCTAGGGTCCCAGACTCCTTTCCCCGCACAGTTCTGAGTTGGTGTGGAACACAGGGGACATTTCGCCCAGGATTTGCAGCCGTGTTCTTTTTGCACCTGGAAGGGTGACGCAGCGATTGAAGTGGTGTCCTAGTGATGTCCACTTCCATCCCATGATCAAAGTTAACAACACCAGTGATGGGACCGATCAAAATGGTGCCAGCTGATGGGATGCTGTGAGGATGCAGTGTCACTTCCATGGTGCTCGAGACAGAGACGTACAGCCTGCAGCTAATTACAAGGAAACACTGGGAAAGCCAAATTGAGGGACTTTCTACCAAACAACTGATCTATATTCTTCAAAAGTATCAAGGTCATAAAGGTCAAGGAAAGACTAAGGAGTGTTCCAGAGTGAGGAAGACAGAGAGACGGGACCTCCAAAGGCAACATGTGACTCTGGACTGGACCCTTTGGCCATAAAGAACTGGAGTGGAAGTCTCAGCTATGCCAGACAAGCAAGTTGTAGAGACCTATAGTTCACAGTTGGTACTGAGCACTGGGACTGTGTGAGAGGTGCCCTCACCACAAACACAAAACCAATCGGTATGAGGAAACTTGGGGGTGCTCATGACCTTGACTATGGTGATGGTTTCACACAGGTGTTTGCATATGTCCAAACTCATCAAACTGTATACATTAAATATGCATAGTCATATATATCAATTAAACCTTGATATAGCTTTTTCTTTTTTTTTTTAAAGAACATCATTGGGACAACTTATGAAAGTTGAACGGGAGCTAAGGATCACGTGGTAGGGACGCATGGTGTTACTCTTCTGACTCTGACAGTTGTGCTATGTTGTGATGGTGTGTGTTATGTTGTGGTTGTGTCGTATGTATTGTGTGTTTTTGTGGTTGCGTAGGACAATGTCTTTATTCCAAGGAAACAGACACTAAGCTATTTAGGGGTGATGGAGTGTTAGTTTTGCAAATTACTCTCAAATGGTTCAGGGGAAAAGAATTCTTACTATCCTTGCAACTGTGAAGCTTTTATTTCAAAATAAAAATCATCTTTGGCATTTGAAAATGTGTCTGGAGTGTAGTGATGGCCTTGGCTGAGTGAAGCAAGTGCTGCTGGGTTGTGATTTGGGTGGGGGTTGATGGAGGTAGGGAGATTTTTTAAGCTGTGGGTGTTTGGGAGAACACTCCCCAGAGGGACCTCTGTGTGGTCTTGGCCATCACCCAGGGGCATCAAGCCCAGTGCTTGCAGGGACCAGTTCCAGGCCATCTGCCCCCAGCCAGCCAGGAAGGGGCATGTTCCCCACCCCAGGGTTTATTTTTAGTTTATTTTCCAAAACCCAGGATGGCGCTTCTGGCTGGCACCTTTGGGTTGTGGGTGAGGACGGTGGCCCCTTCTAAGGAGACAGGTTTCTGCGAACAAGGAAGCAGAAGCTGCACTGATGCCTGGCCCCGCCTAGTGCCCCCAGTCTTCCCTCCTCCAGCCAGCCCCCGCCCCCCCCACCACACACAAACCTGCCTGGCCACCCAGCCTGCCCCAGCCTAGGCCTATAAACCCCCCACGCCCTCGCCTCCTGTTGTACAGAGGCTGGGAGTTGGCACCACGCTGCTGAATTTCAGTGGCCTTCGGGCCCTGGTGACGGGGCAGGGAAAGATGAGTGTGAGCGAGGCAGGTGGGGGTGTGTGAGGGGCCGAGGTTAGAGAGCAAGGTGGCCAGACCCAGAGCTTCACAGGCCCATGCTGCGGCCTGCAAGTCCCTTTGTGCCTGAGCCGGCTGATCTGGGCCTGGACTGCTCCCTACCACCCAGCAGGCCCCATTGGGACAGGATGCTAGCCTCTCGCTGGTCAATGCAAGAGCCCTCCTGTGAGGGAGGCCCTCAGAATCAGTCTGGGCAGATGGGGGGACCCAGCCAAGGCCTCTTCCCTCAGCCCAGCAGGAAGGGGCTGCCCTCTGGGCCTCCCTTGGCCGAATCCTGGCTGGCCGGACCCCTGACGCCCGGGCCACCAACCTCTGGCCAGCACTGTCTCACCGCTCTTTCCTGAGCAGCAAATCTGCTGCCCCCACCCGCAGCCTTGGCCCAGACATATTGCGCCATCTGGCTGCCCCGTGCACCCCTGCAGGGATCGGGCGGGACACCATGAAGGCCCTGCACGCCTCAGGAGCCAGAGTGGTGGCTGTGAGCCATACCAATGCCGACCTGGTCAGCCTCTCCAAGGAGGTGAGGTGCAGCCCCATCATGGGCCAGGCCTGTGACCCTCCGGGATGCCTCACCAGCCTGCCAGGATGCCCCCTTTGGTCACTGGCCAATGCCTTCCCACAGGGCCCCGGGGTAGAGCCTGTGTCCGTGGACCTGGGTGACTGGGAGGCCATGGAGCAGGCGCTGTGCGACGTGGGCCCTGTGGACGTGCTGGTGAACAATGCCGCCATGGCGCTGCTGCAGCCCTTCCTGGAGACCACCAAGGAGGTCTTCGACAGCTGAGGAGTAGGAGAGGAGGTGGACTGGGGAGAGGGCTGCTGAGGAAGTGGACCGGGTGTGGCCATGGTGTGTCTGACTGTCCCCTCTCCCTCCAGGTCCTTCAGTGTGAAACTGCACTGTGTTCCAGGTGTCTCAGGTGAGCCAGTGGGAGGATGTGGCCCAGTGCAGACATGGCCCAAGCGGGGGTGCGGTGGGGTCAGGGTGCCCCCTCTCTTGGCTTACAGATTGTGTCCCGGGGCATGATCAGCCACGGAGTGCCTGGCTCCAGCGTGAATGTCTCCAGCATGGCGGCCCACGTCACCCTTCCTAACCTAGCTGCCTACAGTGAGTCCCTCTGCCCAAACTTGAGCCCCCATTCCATGCAGGAGCAGCTGGGCTCCTGGGCTGGGCCTCATGCAAAGTGGGCTGAATCCTTAAGGGTCCTCAGTGCTGCCCTTTTCCCACAGGCTCCACCGAGGGTGCAATGACCATCCTGACCAAAGCCATGGCGCTGGGGCCGCACAAGGTAGGCATGGGTGAGCTGGGGGTGCCAGGGGCCCCGGCCTGGGAAGGCACGAGGTAGGCGCAGGGTGGGGGTGAGGTGGGGGCTGGCGGGTGGTGGGCAAGGCGTCGGCTGGGGATGAAAACGGGGGTAGGGGGCGCCAGGGGGTGAGTAAGCAAGCTCAGTGGGGTCTGTGAGGGCGGGGTTTGTGCGCCGGCTGAGACCGCCCCGCCGGCCCCTCGGCCCCAGATCCGGGTGAACTCGGTAAACCCCACGGTGGTGCTTACCGCCATGGGCCAGGAAGCCTCGTCTGACCCCCAGTTCGCCCGGAAGCTGAAGGAGCGCCACCCGCTGAGGCAGTTTGCAGGTCAGCTGGGCTTCGTGTAGTGGCGGGCGCGGCTGGGGCGGCCGGGCCCAGACAGCCGGGCCAAGCCGTGCTGACCCCGCCCGCCACCCGCCGCAGAGGCGGAAGACCTGGTCAACAGCATCCTCTTCCTGCTCAGCGACCGCAGCGCCTCCACCAGCGGCTCGGGAATCTTTGTGGATGCCGGGTACCTGGCCTCCTAAGAGCGCGGTGCTCCGGGCGGCCAGAGGGATGGTGCTCGGCTCCGCCCGGCCCCGCTTCCACGCCCCACCGCCCCGCCCCCAGGCCGCCAAGGCCACCAGCCCACCACGCCCCTGGCCCCATCTACGCCCACGCCCCGACCCTCCCCGCATCTCCCACTGCCCGGCCTACTGCCCCCGCCCCGCGGCTTGGCCCCACCTCCACGCCACGCCGCGGCTCCGCCCCACCAGCCCATCCCGCATCCACACTCACGTGCCAGGAGACCCCGCCCCTGTCGTCCCCACCCACTGTGTCCTCAGCTGTGCTGGAGTGGATTTGCCTAATTAAATGGAGGCCTTTCTCCTGCAGCTAGCCGTGCCAGGGCTCTGGCTGGGCATGCCGCGAGGCTGGGGAGGGGAGGATCAGGGACTGGGGGGCACCGGTTAACCTTCGAAGAAGTAAAGAGAGGGCAGATCCGAAGCCCGCCGGATTCCACCGCTGACCCTGCCCTTGAGCTGAAGGGCCGAGATTCCTTGCAAGAAGATTCCTCATGTCCACGCCCTTACCGCAACACCCAACCTTCTCTGGGCGGAGGGCAGAGGGCAGCATGCAGCCACCTTTCCTTCCCTGAGGCTCTGGCACCGCCCTTCAGCCCAGCATGCACCCCCCCCCCGCCCCCACTACCGCCGGCCGGAGAGGGTAGAGGGTCTGAGGACCTGCGGGGAGATGCTCTGGACCATAGGCTATCCCTAGGGAAGATGGGACTGAGCGCTCAGCGCCCGGCGTGAGGGGCGGGGTGCTGGACCATTATAGCGTATCCAACCCTGAGCAACCAGCTCCGCCTTGGGGCACACCTTCCCCCACAAGACCACCCATGAGAGGGCAGCCCCAGCTGGGGAAGGTTCCACAGCTGCTGCTCTACCTACTGTCCCTGGCCTGACTCCAGACAAAACAGCCCTGCAGCTGGGGCAGCTAGAGGGTTTTGCAGGCCCTGCTGGGATTCAGCTGTGCTTACCTGGGTCAGGTTCCACATGACCCATGCCTTCTGAGTGTGGGTGTGATGAGGCCTGAGGTGGTCAGTCAGCTGGACTGGTGCAGTGTCCATCTCTGGGCAAGGGGGCAAGGTATGAGGGGCTGGGGTGGGGCCCTCCAGGCAATGGTACCACTGGGCTGAGAGAGCAAAGGGCACGTTGCAGGGATGGGGAGTGCTGAGGGCACTTCTAGCCAGCCTCAGGGCCTCCCAGAGCAAGGTTTGTGCCAAAGCAGGCTTGGCTCAGTCCAGCTGGTCCACTGAGGATCACGGGGCAAGTGAAAGGATTTGGACACCATTCTGGGGGCCAGGTAAAGACAGTGAAGGGACCTAAGCAGATGTCCCTTTCAGGAAGGACAGGCTGGGGGCTGTTCCCCACCTCCCCTTGGCTTCTGGCAGGCAGACGGCAGGGTCCAAGGTTAGCAGCAGAAGGCAGGGTTTGCCCAGTGCCTAGAGGGTGTCGGCTGCACCACAGTGCCAGATCTGGTAGGGAGGACTCACTTGGCTATCCTCCAGGGGCTTCTCAAACCTGTGCCTCCTGCTGTCCCCAGCCACCCTCTCCTCCAGACTGTCCACCTCTCTGGGCCCAAAGCCACAGTGACCCAGAGGCCCCGCAATCACCACTTCCTTACTCCTGTCCACAGAAGGTCCTCAAGGGCAGTGTTTCTAGACTTTCCCACCATGACCCACAGAACAAAGTAGCTTTTACAGGAGGAGCCAATGGCACACATGGACACGTGAGCACACATATATCTCTGACCCTAAAGCTGCAGGAAGCAATGCTTGCCCTTGCTGGCCACTGGGTACCCCATGACCCTAAGCCTATCCCTTCCCATCCTATCCAAGTTTTTAAAGTCCTGGTGGCCTTCTGTGGGTTGGTGGGGTGAGTCAGCCTTTCAACTCCCTTTGAGGCTAAAGCACACCTTTGCTGGCCTTGGCCTCTTCTTCAGGCTTATTGGGTTGTCCAAACCCTTTCCCTCTAAGCACAAGTGAGCCTGCGTGAGCTACTCCCAGGTCTGGGGGAGGGGAGCATGTGATCCTCTTTGCCAAACTTTTCTTCTCAGAAACAAAAGAAAAAAAAGTTGGGCTTCCCTGGTGGCGCAGTGGTTGAGAGTCCGCCTGCCGATACAGGGGACACAGGTTCGTGCCCCGGTCCAGGAGGATCCCACATGCCGCAGAGTGGCTGGGCCCGTGAGCCATGGCCGCTGAGCCTGCGCGTCCGGAGCCTGTGCTCCGCAATGGGAGAGGCCACAACAGTGAGAGGCCCGCGTACCGCAAAAAAAAAAAAAAAAAAGTTAACCCTGACTGAGATCTCTTTCACGTACAGCTACGTATAATTACGTATTAGTTTCACGTATTAATTACCACATCTGTTTTTTTGTAATAATCATCTTGGCAGGGGAAATATGCTAGCGGGGCCCGCTAAACCTATTTCACTCTGGTTCGAAGGGCCACAACAGGGCAGTTTGAAAAACCCCGCCCAAGAGTCCAGCGGGGACCCAGCCTGCCCCGCCCCGGCCTCGCCCACTCCTTTCGGCCAATCGCCCCCGCGGGGAAGCCTCTATTTGAATATTCCCTCCCTCCCCAGGACACCGCCCTGCAATTGGCCCGCCGCGTCCCGCCCCGCCCCGCGCCCTCCCGGACAGTCGCGCGCAGCTGGACCCAGGCACGCAGTTGGGTCTCAGCAGTGCACAGGGCGGGTTCGAGCCTCATGGAGTTGAGCCTAGCGGGGCGCCGGGCGCTCGTCACTGGGGCGGGCAAAGGTGGGCCCGGGACGGCGGCCAAAGGTGGGTCTGGGAGGGGGTGGCCGGGGAGGGGCGCCCGCACTGAGCCGCGCTCCTCGCAGGCATCGGGCGCAGCACTGTCCAGGCGCTGCACGCGGCGGGTGCACAAGTGGTGGCTGTGAGCCGGACCCAGGCCGACCTGGACAGCCTGGTCCGCGAGGTAGGCGTCGCCTTGTCCCAGCCCAGCGGGCGGCGGGCGAGGCTGAGGGCGGGCCGGGACACGCGGCCGCCGGGCGCTAGGGTTCGCCAAGGACTTTTGCACACCCTTCCCCACGCCGGGCGCACGGCCTCTGTTGGGGGCCGACGGGTTGGGAGAACGACGACTCCCCCTGGGCTTAGGAGCAGGCAGAAATGGCTGCCTTGCAGGCCCGGGGCTAGACGCGTTCGGGCGCTGGGAGGAAATAGACTGGCCGGAGGCGGGGCCAGGCTCCCGTTCCCGAAGCCCCGAGTTGCCCAGTGGCCCAGAGGCCGAGTTAACTACCCTCCACCTGCAGCAGCCTGGGATTCTGAGCCCCAAGAAGGTGACTGGCTCCTCTGGAACCCCTAACCCCTCCCCCTGTCGAACTGAAAGGCCGTGCAAACCCAGCCCTTCTCCCTCGCATGCCAGAGGCCCAGATGTACCCTTTCTTGGGCATGGATCCTCTGGTAGATGTGCCCCCTTACCACCTAATACACACAGTGCCCAGGGGTAGAGCCTGTGTGTGTGGACCTGGGTGACTGGGAGGCCACGGACCGAGCGCTGGGCGGCGTGGGCCCTGTGGACCTGCTGGTGAACAATGCTGCCGTGGCGCTGCTGCAGCCCTTCCTGGAGGTCACCAAGGAGGCGTGTGACACGTGAGCCAGGGTGGGGTGGAGGAACTCCCGGGGGGAAGGGCTGTCTCCTGCTGCAGCAGTCCCAGTCCCTGACCACGGTCTATCCATCTACTTCCAGGTCTTTTGACGTGAACCTTCGGGCTGTCATCCAGGTGTCCCAGGTGAGCTGCCTTCAGAGCCGGAGTGGGAACTGGGGGGTGACACCAGTTCTGCCTCATGCTTCCTCTGCAATTCCAGATCGTGGCCCGAGGCTTAATAGCTCGGGGAGCCCCGGGGTCCATCGTGAATGTCTCTAGCCAGGCCTCCCAGCGCGCACTGACTAACCACAGCGTCTACTGTGAGCAAGCCCCGGCTGTGCCCTGCCCCCCACCCCCCACCCCCCAGCCTGAGCAGCCAGCTCAGGCTCCACACAGGCTGTCTCTCCTCACAGGCTCCACCAAGGGTGCCTTGGACATGCTGACCAAGGTAATGGCTCTGGAGCTTGGGCCACACCAGGTGAGCCCCACTGGGATGCCTTCCCATCACCCAGCCCACGTGCCCAGAGAGCCTCAGCCCACCCAGCTGACCCCCTTCTTGTTCCAGTACAGATCCGTGTGAATGCACTCAACCCCACAGTGGTGATGACACCCATGGGCCAGGCCAACTGGAGCGACCCCCGGAAGGCCAAGACCATGCTGGATCGCATCCCACTTGGCAAGTTTGCCGGTGAGTCAGGTGGGAGCCCAGCTGGGAGTTGCATCAGTGGCTTGCTCAGGTGAGGGGTGGGAGGGAAGGATGAAGGGCAGCTCCTTTCAACCACATCCTGAACCCCACCCCGCCCACAGAGGTGGAGAACGTGGTAGACACCATCCTCTTCCTGCTGAGTGACCGCAGCAGCATGACCACGGGCTCCACTGTGCCGGTGGATGGAGGCTTCCTGGCTACCTGAGCCCCTCCACCCACACACACACATGTTCCATGCTGAGCCCACTTTTACCCCCACCCCCCTTCCCCATCCCTCCAATAAACATGATTCTTCTGCCCAGCCTGCACACTCATTCCTAGGCTGCAGTCAAGTGGCTGGAAGATGTAGCACTCAGGGCTGGGTGTGGGGATGAGTCCCAGGTAGAGGCAACCATTCAACTCACATCCTGGGCCAGTGGCAGCCTGTCCCTCCTGTGAGAGATTTTCAGGCCTGGCTAAGTCCCTGGCAGGACTGGGAGGTAGAACCTTCCAGAAGGCCAGCTCCTAATGAGGGTGGTGAATTTGACCGAGGATGGCCTTTGGCCCTGTCCGGAGGTCTGTGGTATGGAAGCAGTGGTGTGTTTAACATGAGTGTTGGTTGGCATTCCTGAAGTCCATGCATAAGACAGACGTGAACTGAGGATGCTGTGTGTTGGGACTTCATTACTTTGTTGATGACTTGAGCGACTTCTTTGCTGAATCAGATGACGGTTTTCAATTTTCATTTCCTCAACTTTGTGAGTTATTCACCACGCACTGAGCACAAGCTCCAGCTGTAGAATTTGCCAACTTCTATGGTAAAATACTCCCGCCTGTTTACTGTCCTTGAGGTGGAGCTGGGGAGAGATGTGTGTCCCCCACCTTTGTGTGGTGTCCCCACCACACAGATAGAAAAGCCTTATACCCGATAGCACAGATAATAGTAATATGTACAAAAATATTTAGGAAGTGATGTGTTTTGAGTATTTGTTAATTTCATTTTTTTTAATACAACTAATATAAGTTTATATAATTATTAACAATAGCTGTTTAAAAACTGGCTAGCAAAATTCCTGAAATTCAGCAGTCCACCCTCTACACACCATTGCGGGGGTGCAGTGTGGCTTCTCATCACACCAGAGTAGTGCCTTGTGGCCTCAGGGGTGAAGTCCTAGCTCCAGGCCAGGCCCGCCCCTCACCTCCCGCCGTTGTCTGCCCAGCGATGCCAGGCTGTTGGCCCACCTGCAACCCCTCCTGTCCTCTCCACACCACGTTTGTTCTACCTCCACGGCTGCAGGGTCCCTCTGCCTGGACGTCCTTCCTCTTGACGGTCTGTCTTCCTGAACACTCAGCTAGTGTCCCCTGGCCTTGCCCTGGGCTCCACAGGGCCCCACGGGGCTTGACTTGCAGACCATCCTGCCCCTCGCTCGCCTGGCTGTGCCCTCCCAGAGGCCTGAAGTCAGCGTGAGAAGGGCTTTCTTCATCCAGAAGGGACCAAATGCACTTGGCCCCACTTTGATCTGGGTCCTCCTTTGGAGACTGAGAGGACTCCGCAAACTTCCTCCTCTCCTCTGGCGCGCGCGTGTGTGTGTGTGTGTGTGTGTGTGTGTGTGTGTGTGTGTGTGTGTG
>NW_021703786.1:25355705-25443516 GCF_005190385.1 Monodon monoceros
TGTGTGTGTGTGTGTGTGTGTGTGTGTGTGTGTGTGTGTGTGTGTGTAGACAGGAGCAGGGCAGGTAGCAAGACAGCAGGAGATGATGAAGAACGTTTATTGTATAAAATAAAAAGGGGCTGCCCCATCCTGGGGCACAAGGACAGAACCCACCCCACAAACTCCCCCATCAGGGAAGCCCATCCTGGGGCTGCCCTGGACCTGCCCCTGCAGCCTGAGGGAGACCCTGCTCCCTTCCGGACTCCCTGGGGGCCAGGGAAGGCTGGAGCTGTACCCCCAGGTAGAGGAGGCAGAGTGGACAGGACCCCATGGCCCCAGCACCACCCCGGGAGCAGCAGCCTTGTCCCCGTGATTCTTCCCCCTCCCCACCCACAAAACTTCCCCACAGCAGACTCGGGGACACCAGACATCTCAACACAACAGATACAGGCGCGGGCGGCTGGGGGCTGCTCCTCCAGAAGTGAGGGCTCTAGAAGACCGTGCACTTCTTCCCCGGCTTCTTCACAGGAGGCGGGCAGAGCACAGCCCGGATGGCCTCATCAAACACAGTCTTCAGGCCCCGCTGGGTCAGGGCTGAGCACTCCAGGTACTTGACAGAGCCTGGGGGCAGCGAAGAAAGAGAAGAGTGAGGGTGGCAGGCAGCACAGGCGGGCAGCGGGGGGCAGCACAGGCGGGCAGCGGGGGGCAGCACTGTGCCCCCCAGAGCGAACCTCTCCTCCCTGCACCGGCAGGCCTGTCCGTGCCCACTCACCAATCTCCCGGGCCATGGCCAGGCCCTGGGGGTAAGTGATGGGCGCTAGCTTCTTATCCCGTAGCCGCTCAATGGTGTCCTTATCGTCACGAAGGTCCAGCTTGGTGCCCACCAGGAGGATGGGCGTGTGGGGGCAGTGGTGCCGAACCTCTGGGTACCACTGTGGGGATGAGAGGCTCTGATCCCTACCCCTTGAGAGCTTTACCCTCAGCCTGGCCCAGAGCAGGCCATGGCTCCCAAAGGCCCCTTCCTTGTGCCTAGACCCACACTTAGCCCTTCTTGTTTCACGGGGCGACCACTGGGTCTGGTAGGGGAATGACCAAGAACAAAAATACCTAGCCAAGACGCTTCCAGGCCCGTCAGGTCCTCTCAGTCAGGGCCCTTCCTTCTCTGAGAGCCTCACTCACCACCCCTACCCCACCCCTGGCCCCTCATCACCCTCTGGGCCACTTTAAGACCTCATACCCGGCAATCTCCAAAGGACAATATGTCTCTGTAAGGCCCTCAAGCAAGAGACCCCTGCACTCTAAGGGCAAGTCCTCTGGGCAGCTTCCTCCCCTCCCAGAAAGACAACTCTGCTTCTGGCCCTTTCCTACCTTGGCTCGAACATTCTCAAAGGAGGCTGGGCTCACCAGGGAGAAGCAGATCAGAAAGACGTCCTTGGGAGAAAGGGAGGGAAAAAGGGAAGAAGGGAGGGTACCATGTAGGAATGGTCAAAGAGGCTCCGAATGGCCTCTGCTCACCCCCCCAACACACACACACACACACACACACACACACACACGCATGCACGCACACCAGGCTCTCTGGGCCTCCACCCGAGCCACCCGGCCCCTGCAGGCAGCCCTGTGGTCCCCTACAGTTTGGGGGTAGGAGAGTGGCCGAAGCCGGTCGTAGTCCTCCTGCCCAGCGGTGTCCCACAGCCCCAGGTTGACAGGCTTCCCGTCCACCATCACATTCGCAGAATAGTTGTCAAAACTGCAGGAAACAGAGTGAGAGAGATCCCCCCCGTGTCTGGGTTCTCAGGCCTGCACAGACCTGGAGCTCTGTCAGCACCTCGCCTCACCCCGGAACCCAGACCAGGGCTACTTGGGCCCGACCTCGAAGCCCAGGGGAGCCCCGCACACAGGCATCCATACCCTCCCCTTGCCAGCTCTGGACCCGCCCGCCTGCTCACACGGTGGGGATGTACTCTCCAGGGAAGGCGTTGGTCGTGTAACTGATCAGCAGGCAGGTCTTCCCCACGGCGCTGCGGAGAGAGGGCAAGCCCACGCTGCTCCCAGGCCCACCTCAGCCCTCTGCCCAGCAAGGGCAGCCCCCTCCCACGGTGCCCAGGGTGGGAACAGGGTTGCCTGCCCAGCAGATCCGCAGCGATAGAGGACCAGGGCAGGAGGGCCTCCGGGGTGGCAGAGTGGTGGGTGAGGGCTGGGGCGAGTTGCCTCAGAGCCCCAGGCAGGTGCCGGGAAGGTGGCACCGGCTGAGGGTTCAGCCCAGGTGAGAGGCCTGGCCCCACCCACCGGGAGGCCAGGAGGGGCCGCTGGCTGCCGGCAGCATCAGGTGGGCCTGGGCTGGAGGCCTGCGCCCCGCGACCAGCCGGGACCCCGCCCCACCGCGTCCTCCCGCCGCTGCCCGGTCCCCCAACGCCCACGGGCCGGTCGGGGCCGCCCCGCCTGGACCCCAAGCCGGGATCCCCGGACCGCGCGCCGCCCCCTCCGTCCCGGCCGCGCCCCGGAGCCCCGCGCCCTGCCCAGGAGGGTCCCCGGGGCCAACCCCTCCCGGCGCGCCTGGCGCGCCAGGCCGAGCGGCCTCCGCCTCGCGCACTCACCCGTCGCCGACCACCACGCACTTGATGGCCTGCATGGGCGCGGGCCGGGCGGGCGCGGCCGCGAGCCGAGCTGCGGAGAAATGCCCGGCGCCGCAGCGGCCGCGGACCCGAGCCGAGCGCCGAGCCGAGCGGCCGGAGACAGCCGAGCGCCGCCGAGCGCCGGGCGCGGAGACAGCCGAACGCGGCCGGCATGGAGGGCGGGGGGCGCGGACCCGCCCCGAACCCGGGCTGACGCGCCTCCCAGGGAAATCTGGTGGGGGGCGGGGTCACAGGGCGCCCCGCAATCCGTGTCGAGCTTGGGCAGGCCCTCCCCAGAGCCCCTGTGACCCACGCCAAGGGGCGAGGGCAGCGCAGACAGGCTGCTCCCACCCACCTGAACAGGTTGTGGTCGGTGCACACAAGGTTTCTTCTAGGGAGAGGATTCCCAGGGCCCACCGAGGGAGGGGCTGAGGCCCACCCACCCTCTAACCACGAGACAGCTGGTGAAAACTCAGGTGTTTGCAGTCACTAGAGATCCACGAGGCAGGCAGCCCCCTGCCAAGCTGCCCCCATCCCCACCTGTCTGCTGCAGTAGCTGGACCAATCCCTACCTGATAGCAGTTAGAAGGGGTGACCCAGCCACACCTGGAGGGCCTTTCCTGAAGGGCCCAAGCTTGGAGAAAAGACTGATACTGGATAAAGGCACTGGGGCCAAAATGTATCACAAATTGCAAAAGTCTGTATTTCAGAACACCCTGGAGTGAGCGCTGGGGCCTGCGGAGCTCATGGTTGTGAAAGGTGACTGAACTGTGGTGGGTGGGGCCAGGAGAGCTCAGGCCTGCTCCCCCAGATCTCCTTCCAACATGGGTCTGTGTTCTCAGGCGCATCATTCCTTGTGATTGGGAATGAAGGAGTGGGGATGGGGATGGGGCCCTCTCCAGCGAGGTTCTGGACCCCCCGCAGGCGGGCACGCTGGTGGTAAGCTGCAGCCGTCCTGCTCTCACATCCATTCCAGCACTGATTTTCCAAGTCACCGTCTGTAGACCCTGCCTAAAGAGCCCGGACCTACCCATGGCCTGTCCCTTATAAGAAGGGAGGAGCAGACAAAGACGTCCAACAGATGCCACCTTCCTGCCACTTTCAGACTTTCCCTGCCTCCCCTCACTTTTGGGGGCTCAAGGTCCTCAGGGGGGACCCCTGCACATAAGCCAGAACAGCATTTTGCAGGAAGCTGGCCCTTTGGGCCTCCTCATCCCGGATCCGGGCAATCTCGGCCTGCTTAAGGCGAAGCTTTTCACGGAGAGAGGCATTCTCGCTCTCCCTGTCCAGCAGTGCCTCCCGGTGGTCACTTGCGATCACTGCAAGGGAGGAAGCTCAGTGAGGAAGCGGCTCTGGGGACTGCCTGGGCTCCTGCCAATCCAGAGGTCCGCAGGGGGCCGGCAGGGTGGGGTTTGCTCGGGGTCCCCTGGGCACACACATACCCAGTCTCCCCTACCAGCACCTCCTGGAGCTGAGACCTAGGCCAAGCTCAGCTCTCCAGGCCAGCCTCCTCCTTCTCCTGTGGGATGACCCAGTAAGAAAGGCCCTGCAGAGAAGCCACAGGGGGGTGGGGGTGGGGCTCAGCTCGCCTTTCAGCTGGCGTTCCAGGGCCGCTGCCTTCTCCTTCAGCGCTTCCTGGGCTGTCAGCTCGGCTTGCAGGCGGCCATTCTGCTCCTGCAGCTCCAGCCGCACCCTTGTCACCTCAGCCGCCTTTTCTTGGTCCTTGTTGCTCAGCTCCTGCCAGGCAAGGAGGTGGGGGGGGTGAGGTGGCAGCTGGGGGCACCAGGGGCACCCCTGGGAGCCCTCGATGTTCCGGCTACCTGCTGCAGCTCCTCCAGGCGCCGCCTCAGGCCCTCCACCTGCCGGCCAAGCTGGCTGGCCCGCGCCTGGGCATCGGCTACCACCTGCTTCTGCTGCAGGCAGGCGCTTTGAGCCTCGTCCCGAGCCTGCGCCAGCAGCCGCAGCTTCTCCTCCAGGTGAGCCAGGTGCTGCTGCTGCGGGCCCGGGAGAGGGGCTGGTGAGCTGCTTTCTGGCCTGTGGCCCTGAGCTCACGAGAGGAATGAACCCCCCAGCCCCACCTTCAGACAAAGAGGAGCGTATATTTGCAATGTGGAAACTGCCTTGTCACTAAAGTTATAGCATATGTTGCTCTGAATGGGCTCAACTTGAATGAGGAGCCTCCCCCATGTCCCAGGCTGACACCATCCTGCCCTCTGGCCTCTGGTCCCCTACTTCCACCATGTGGTCACAGGCTGCACATTTGGGCCAAACCCCTTCCCCACCTTGGGGCTGGAGGACATTGGCTCTTTGCGTGGGCGTGGGGGGGGCTGGATATGGTGCTGATGGGATGAGTGTCCTCGTCTAAGTTTTCTGCACCCCTGGACCTCCTGTTCCCTTGTCCCTCCCTACAGAGTCAGAAGACAGCCTTGGTCTGGCCCACTTAAGCCCAAAGGGCTGTGCAACCCAGGCAGCTCAGGCCAACCCCTCAGACCTCTCTCCCCAGTGGGCGCTGCAAGCAGCGGACCGTGGCCCTGGGCTCACCTCCTCCAGGCGGACTTGGTTCTTGGCCTTGATGAGCTCCTCCTCAGCTTGGCTGCGCTCACTGAGTGCCGCGGCCTTTGCCCGGCTCAGCTCCTACACCGCAGACAGTGACGGCTGGGCCTGCCCTCTGCCCCTGCCCAGGGACCCCTTCTGGCCACACCCAGCCTCCCTAGGGGAGAGCAGAGCCTGGCGCCCAGCTCACCTCCTCCAGGGACAGCCGCACAGCCTCCAGCCTCTGTACCCTCTCCTGCATGGCCCTCTCGCTCTCCTCCAGGTGGCGAGTCATGTGCTCCACCTGCCCAGGTGTGGGGTGGGGACAGGGCTGGCACGCTGGCTCCCCAGCCTTCCCCTCTGGGATCCCCACCCTGGGGGCAGGTGAATCTTGGGGACTCTGTTACTTCCGAGTGAGGGCTGCCCCAAGTGACCTCACAGGAAGTGAGGATGGACGGCACGTCCCAGTGCTGCACCCCAGGTGGCACAGAGCACATGGCAGCCTGCACTGTGGCCCCAGCAGTCAGGGTCCCTTCTAGAAACTGGTGGGCAGGTTCTGGGTCTGACATCTACCAGGGCTGTTGGAGAAATGCCACCAGCACCCCAAGGTTGTCGAGGGAAGCCTGGCCAGGAGTGCGCCTTGGAGACACCATGCCACACCGAGGTGTCTGCAGGCCCCGATGAAGCGGGGAGAGCAAAGGCCAGACGACACAACTAATGAGGCACCTCCTTGAAGCGCAGGTGTTCCGCGTCCTCCAAGCTCTGCCGGGACCTCTTCTTCTCCAGTTCCAGGCGTTCTGGAAGCACAGGGGAAGAACGTGGGTAGGACTCCTCTGGGGGCCTTGGTTCTCAGGACCCAGTGGCAGGCCCGTGTGTGCCCACCTTCAGCCTGGACAGCCCGCATCTTCAGCTCAGCTGCCGTGTTGGTCAGCTCCTGCCTGGTCAGGAACAGCTGATCCTGCTGAGATTTCACTTTCCGCTCCAACTCGTCCACCTGGAAAACCGGCACTGAGGGAGGGAAGCTTTGGCCCCTTCCCTGAAGCCCTGCCCCAGGCCTTCCAGGGACCTGCCCCCACACCCTGCCCGCATACCTGGTTTTGCAAAAGCAAGTTCTTTTCATTGGCAGCAGACAAGTCTCTGAGGAGCTTAGACTCCCGCTCTGCAGCTTCCTGGGGGTCAGATGGGGAAAGGGCACCACTGGACACCTGCCACCACGCACCGCCTGCCTACCCCACACCCAACCACCTGCCCATCCAGCCCTCCCTGCCCACCTGCTGCTCCAGCCTGTGCTCCTTTGCCTGCCTCTGTGCCAGGCTCCGCTGTTCCTGCTCTGCGGTGGCCAGGAGCTCCCCCAAGTCCTGGGCCTTCTGCTCTGACAGAGCCAGGGCGGCCTCAGCCATCTGCAGCCTGCAAGGAGGGAAGGGCTAGCCCCACCCCATCCCTCCTCTAGACTCTGCTAAGCCCTTGCTGTTCTCGCTCTTACCAGACTACTACCCCAGCTAGCGCCCACCTCCTCCAAGAAGCGTTCCCGGGTTACCATCCCAGCGGTCCCTCCACCTCCTTTGTACACTGGGGACTTGAGTCCTTGTCTGGACAGCCCTCCTCTGCCCTGTGGGCAGGTCTCTAAAGTGTTTTGAAGCCTCCGCACAACCCGTCCTACCCTCTGCTCCTCCTTACTTGGCCTTGAGAGCGTTGATGATGGAATGCCTCTCGTTCAGGGCTTCCTGAAGCTGCCCCACGCGTGCTGCCGACGCCCTGTGGGCACAGAGGAGGGTTCAAGAGACCCAAACGCTGGCGCCCTCTGGGCCCCTCCCTGCGGCAGCTGCTGCTCCTCACACTCACGCCACCTCCAGGTGTGGCTGAGGAAGTCGCGGTGCAGCCTCTAACCCTCCAGCCAACTCCCTCAGTAAACACACCCCACAACCTTGTTCACGGGCAGGCGACGAGGCTCACCTCAGGTCACTCCAAGGCCAGAGTGAGGACCCGAAGCCCGGGTACCCCCAGCGCACCACCTCCCTGCCCCCTGGCCCTGGGGCCACACTCACTTGCTGGTCCTGACCATCTCTTCTCTCTGTCTGTCGATCGTCTCCATCAGGTCCAGAAACTGGGGACAGAGCCAGCCAGAGCCCGGTCAGGGCCCAGAGCCCACCCACTCCCCACCGTCAGCGGACAGGAGGGCAGACATCCGCTGAGGCAGCAGGACACGAAAGGGCTCGGCCTCATCCAAAGGGAGAGTGGCTCCCACGCAGGGAGGCCCAGAGGGGAAGCCCACCTACCCGCCCACCCAGCCAGAGGGCATCAGAACAAGAGGCTGCCTCCTAGGCCTGGGTATTGGCTGCTTGGAGAGGCTCCAGGGCCCAGAAGGAAGGAACAAGGCCATGGCACGGGGGCTGAGGGGGCCCTTTGTCCATACAGCTAGGGCGGGGCTGGAGTCGGGGCGAGGCCCTGCAGTCAGAGGCAGCACTGTCCTCACCTGTTTGGACTTCTCTTCCCGGAGGTGCCGCACCTCCTTGCTGAGCACGTGGGCGCGGGCCTGGCTTTCCCGGAAGGCGGTCTGCCGGTCCTGGTTGTGATCCATGGCTTGCTCTGTTGGAAAGAGCCAAGTTGTCTACCGGGAGGCCGAGCCCCAGGAGTGGCCAACGGCCAGCCCAGCCCCATGCCCAGAAGACACTGCGCAAGGTGGTATCTCACCCCACAAATCAGACCCCTCAGTGCACTAGCAGGTGAGGGGCTCAGAGGGGGTTGGGGTAGGGACAACAGTGAAGCCAGGAGCCTGGGAGGGGGAACAGGCACACGGGGAGAGGTGGGGAGGCTGCTCAACTGCCAAAAAAAGGTGGGCATTTGGGCTCCGCCCCAAAGGCCAAAGGCCAGTGTGTGATTTTTTTTTTTTTTTTTGCGGTACGCGGGCCTCTCACTGTTGTGGCCTCTCCCGTTGCGGAGCACAGGCTCCGGATGCGCAGGCTCAGCGGCCATGGCTCACGGGCCCAGCCGCTCCGCGGCATGTGAGATCTTCCCAGACCGGGGCACGAACCCGTGTCCCCTGCATCGGCAGGCGGACTCTCAACCACTGCGCCACCAGGGAAGCCCCAGTGTGTGATTTTAAGAGGTGAATGGTGTGCTCAGCTCCCATGCTCTGGAAAGGTCCAGGCAGCATTTGGAGAGAGGCCAGCCCGAAGTGGCCACAGTGCCAACCGGGGTGACTCAGAGGCAGGCCCAAGAACCAAGAAGTGGGAGAGGACATGCATTGGGCAGACCCAGCAGGTGGTGATGCCACACTAGATTGCAGCCCAGGCTCGGGCCCTTGGGTGGCTGGCGCTGCCGGTGGGACAACGAGCCATGGGGAGTGGCAGAGTGCTCAGTGGGCTTGGGGCTGAAGAGTCAGGGTCATGACAGGCGGAGACCATGGTGCGAGGAGGGTGAGGCGCAGCACCAGGCAGTCGGCACTCTGCAGGCTCCTGCCGCTGCCTTTTCTTCCCTGGAGCCTGCTCTCACTTCCTCTGTTTTTAACATGCTACCATCGTGATGCCGTGTTTACTTGTTCTGGCCCAAGCCACCCCTCGCTCAGTGGCTGAATCTCTGACACAGGGAATCAGCTCTATGCCCTGCTCCAAACAGTGCAAGCCACCAGCGGCTCCATGTGCCCGTACCCACGGCTCTGAGGATGTCGCCGGGGATGCTGTTCCCAGCCAGCTCCAGCTTCCACAGGGTTCTGTTGCTGGGGAGACAGTTTACCAGGGCGCGGCCCCCCAGGAGGCCGATGTGATTCCAGCGCAGGTCTGGAGGGAAATCTGGTGTTGCCAGATGGAAAGCACGGGGGGGGGGGGGGGGGGCTGGCCCAGCCTGGAACACTGGTACTCCCTGTGATCGGCCACAGATCAGGAGCCCGGCTCAGCGTGCCCCTCCTCTCCCACCCCCACCCTTCTGGGAGAGGACAAAGGAAGCAGTGGGAGGGCTGAGGAAGCGATGAGATGCAACCCCTCCCCCTTCCCCCCCAGACCAAGACCTCCTGGCCCGGTCTGAGGACAAAGAGGCCAGTGCTGGCGGCCTCACCAAGCTGCTGGAGGCTGGTGTTGCTCTTCAGGGCCAGAGCCAGCTCCTCGGCACCCTTGTGGCTGATCTGGTTGTTGCGGAGGTCCAGCTGCCGCAGGGCGCCATTGGCTGCCAGGGCCCCGCAGAAGGCCGCGAAGGCTTCTTCCCACGTGCCCAGGCTGTTCCACTCCAGGGTTAGGCTGCAGGAAGGGTGGACGTGAGGTGCGTGGCCCCGAAGGGCATCCTGCTCCCATGGGGTCCAGCGGGCTTGAGGAGGGGCACAGGCTTGGGTGTCTCTGGCAGAAAGGCTGGAGGTGCGTGAGTAACTCATACCCGCCTACTCCCCACCACGGAAGACCGGCATGAAGACGTGAACTCTCATGTTGCAGAACCGTGTCCGCTGGAGCCAACCCAGAACCACGCAGAGAGAGAGCAGGGGCTCGGGGGAGAGCGGGGGCTGGGACCGCCACCCTACCTCTGAATGGACAGCCCCCTACCTCTGAATGGACTTGTTCTGTCGGAGGAGTTTTGCCAGTGCCTCGGCCCCTGAGGCGCGAAGGTTATTGCCCTAGGACAGGAAGAGGCCAGGCAGTCACTCCCCGGTATCCTGAGCTGGGCTCTGAATACCCTCGTCAGGCGGTGGGGGAGGCCATGGCGAACAGAAGGTGTGGCTCCTTTCAAATTCTGCTTTCCCTGCCCGCAGTGGCCTCCTAATGCAGGCTATTTCAGTTTGCTTGTGAGAACATTCTGGAACTCATGTTCCTGCCCTCAGAACACCGACACGCGTGCGTGAGACCATGAGCAAATGGTGCAGAGCCTGTGTGCTAAGAGTGCTTACAGACACAGTCTCCGGCCACCATGCAGACCCCTGGTCGCCAGGACACCTGTATCTTCTCTACTCCTGCTCTCAGGTGGCACGCCCCTGAGTGCAGATCCACCCACCTTGAGATCCAGAAACCGCACGATGGTGTTGACACACAGCCCCTGCAGCAGCAGGACGGCCCCTGTAAGAGAGTAGGGCAGTCACTCTCCACCCCTGGTGGCTCCATCTTGGGTCAGCTCCCCACACATAGGGGAGAGACGGCTGTCCCAGTGGCCCCCACCAGCCAAGGTTCATGCCAAAAAAGAGTCACCCCACTCCTGTGTCAGGTTTGAAAAATCTGCCAGGTGTGGAGTCAGGTGGCTCACCAGCACAGCGGGACTCTCCTAAGTCAGGGGACACTAAGGCTTTCCCATTACAAAGAGAAATTGCCTTCTGCTCTCGGGTTTCCAGAGAGGATGCTGCTGCTTGCTTTATGACAGTAAAAGGGAGTAACCTCACAAAGAAGAGATCAGGTGGGACTGAGTTCTCTGCTAGAGATGCTAAGCACCAAGGACTGCGGCATGTGCAGCTAATAAGCAGCAGAGCAAAAAGAAGCCAGGGGAGCCCGGCCCCAACACTGAAGTTGGAAGGGCTGCCCTGGGCCGCCGGCCCTTGGTGCCCACCTTCCTCACTCAGCATGCAGTCACTCAGGACGAGCTCCGTCAGCAGTGCCTCCTTCTGTAGCAGCTTGCCCAGAGCCCTGCAGGTGTCCACTGTCAGGCTCTGTGTGGCCAGGTCTAGCCGGCCCTGCGGCAGCTGGTGCATTTGCTGCAGAACAGTCTCCTGGGGCTCGGCCCCACTCTCCTTGCACAGCCGGCTGTAGGTGCGCCGGAACTCCTCCATGTCCCTGGGGTGCAGGAAGGGCTTCCCGGAAAGCGCCTAGACAGGCCTCACCAGGAGCCAGCTGGGACCGGGAAGCCGGGGAAGGGCAGTACGGCAGGGCCTCTCCCCTGGGGGCCTTCAGAGAGCCCCCGGCAGCTCAGTGGGGGCACAAAGACTCTAAGTCTTCAGCAGCCAAGAAACGAGGCGCAAACTGAGTTGGTCCAACAGGCGCGAGGCCCCAGGAGGGCAGGGGCGGGTGATTCTCAGCGGACCGCTGAAGCCTGGGACCGAGGAGGTGGGGCGTCCTCGGGGGCGGGGCCTCCAGCGGCGGGGCCGGTCCGTCCGGACGTCGCCCGTACCCCTGGGCTCCGGGCCCGATGCCCCAGCCCTCGGGCCGCTGACCCCAGCTCGCTCGTCGCGGCCGCCGCGCGCCTCAGTATCCAGGAAGAGCAGGGAGCGCCGGGAAGACCTGGCGGAAACTACAACTCCCAGGAGGCTTTGCGGAGGAGGGGCTCTCACCGCGGGCCAGTGAAGGCGAAGGAGCGGGCGCGCGCGGAGGGTCCATTGGCTGGAGGCGGGGGGCGGGGCTCCAGAAGGCGCGCTCTTTGTCGATTGGTTGGAGTCGCGAGGGAGGGTCTCCGGAGGGCGCGCTCAAGGTTCATTGGCTGGGGACGCGGGGGCGGGGCTCCGGAGGGCGCGCACCTTGGTGGCGGTCATGGAGGAAATCGGCGCCGGCTTCCGGAAAGTGAGAGAGGGCCTACTGGCGGGGCGGGCTGGGGGCGCGGGGCGAGGCCGCCGGGGACGCTGCGGCCCGGTCCCCTGAGTGACCCACGTGCGGATCCTGAGCCAGCCCCCGCGCTGCCGTCGGGTGGCTTATAGGGTGAGCCCATTCCCAGAATCTGGCAATGACCCTCGTCCTGCACACCTTTCGTCCTCCGTGGATGGGATTCCGCGGCCGGGTAGCGGAAGGTTGGGTAGGCAGCCTGGTCTGCGGCAAGAGGGAGAGGGTCTGCAGAAATCGGGCAGGGGTAAGTGCCAGCACAAATGAAGGGAGGCTCAGAGAGGAGCCTGGGCTCCCGCCCCGCGGCTCCGGGATTCGCAGGACTCACCCTAAAGAGTTTAGCGTAGAGCACAGTGCGGCCCAGCTCGCGGGTAGTCTCGGCGCCTGCGTATTCTAAAGCTTCCTTTTGGCCTGTTTCCTATCACGCCAGCCCTGTGCTTTGCGTCTCACTTGAGCCAGGCTGGCTTCGTTGCCTGGTGTGTACGTGGCTCTACAAGTGCTTTTCTTAGCAGCACACCCAGCACAGTCAGGCACTGTTACATGCACTTGAAATGGATTAGCCCGTGTAATGCTCAACACCATAGGAGATGGGTACTGGTACTACCCCCACTTGCCAGTGGGAAAGAGGCATAACTAGGGTCAAACCCAGGCCATCCGCCTCCAGAGTCAGCCCCTTTGCTCTGCACCTGGCAAATGGGGCTCTGGGTGGGTGGGTGGTGAGGTCAGCTGCCTCCCACACCCCGCAGGCTGTAAGTGGTCTGAGTCTCACATTGTTGCTCTGTCTTAAGGTTAGGTGACATTGAGCCCTTGATATCAGGCCTTTGTGGGCAGGAGGGAGAGTCTCAGCCCCTCATGAGTACTTGTCCAGCCAGTCCCCAGTGGGTGTTCTCTCTCTATCACCCAGAATCGTCACTCTGCCCTGGCCTACAAGGGGTAAATAGTGTCAAAGGGAAAACCACCGAGGCAGGGGGTTGTAGGAATCCTCCACTGTAATAGCTGCAGAGGGGAGCACTGGGCTGGGCCTCCTTCATGCAGTCCTGCGCAGCTCTGGAGCCCTCACCCTCAGAGGGCTCTGGCCAGAGCTGGGGTTATGGTCATTACCCATGAGCAGGGCTATCCCCCGGGAGGGGGAGGGGTCGTGGTGCCTCCACACAGTGGGGCAAAGGCTGACCACATCCCAGGTCCCATCCTACCCTCTGCAAGTTTAGGGAACCTCCGCTCCCAGCTGGTGCTGACTGCTTTAGTTATCACGGCAACCCCATGCAGCTGCCCCCCAGCAGCAGCTTGGCTGATTTAGCTCTTCCCCGGGGTCTGGGAGCTGGCAGAGCAGTAGAGCCTTCTGTGCCTTTCCTGGTACCTTTCAGGTACACAGCAAGGAGGGCCAGCAGGTGGCGCCAAGCTCACGTGGTCACTGCTGGGAGGATGAGGCTGCTTCTTTGGTGCTGCCCCAAGTGACTGGTGAGGAGCTCTTACCCTCCTGAGCCAGGGCTTCGTCAGGGTCCGCTCCCTCCACTCTGCTCTCCAGCTTTGCTGAGCTGCTCTGGGTGAGGCAGTGCCATCTCCGTGGCTAAGGCTAGAGGCCTGGTGGGTCCCCAGCTCACCTTCCCTGCACGACACCCAGTTTCTCCTGGGCACCCACTGCTGCTGTCCTCCCGCCTCCCCTGGCGCTCTGCTGGCTCCTCATTCGCAGCCTCTTCTGGCTGGTCCCTGCCCTCAGCAACCTCCCTTGGTCCACCCACGGGCTGCCACCTCCCAGATCCTCATTGCCAGCTTCAACCATCTCTGAGTTCCAGCCGCCCACTGGCTGCTCTGCTCGGGCACCTCACGTGTGTCCCTCATGCAACATGTTCCAAGCTGAGCTCCTGAGATGCTGATCCCCAGAATCTATCTCCGCTTAGTGGTGCCATACTTTGGGGCTCAAGCCTCTCCCTTGAGGAGTCTTGGCCTGGACCCGCCCTTGTCCCATCCTCATTGGTCAGGAAGTCCTGCAGATAGCCTGGCCCCTCCCCAGCTCTGCGGTTCCCACAGTGCCCTTCCCCATTACAGGAAGATCCCTTTCCACGTGACGTGTCGTAGGCTCCAGGGAGGGACCTGGGATGGAGCTGACCCAGTGCCCAGAGCAGGGTCTGGCAAAGCCGGGCGGCATTGGTGGTGTGGACAGGCCTGTAAAGGGGCCCAGTGTGGGGAGAGCACCTCGTCCCTGGGGGCAGGAGCACAGGACTGCTCTGGATACCATGAGGACTGGAGCCCCAGAGAGCGGCAGGCAGGCACCTGGGCTGCTCCCACCGGTCTGCCACTTGCATCTAATTTCTGGCCCTCCTGGAGGCACTCACAGGGAGGTTTCTCCCCACTGCCTAATCCCCCAACCCTTGGAGAGCCCCACAGACAGCATTTCCAGCCAGAAATTACAACCCCATCCCATCCAGAACTAAATGCCTAAGGGGTCTGCAGCAGAGGGGCGGGGGCGGTGGCTCACTGACGCCCCCTCTGTCCCTCAGGAGCTGGTGAGCAAGCTGCTGCACTTGCATTTTAAAGACGACAAGACCAAAGGTGTGTGAAGGGGGGGGTGGGGGGCAGTGGCCGGGGACTGCTGGGCACCCGGGACCCTGCACTGCACCTCTGCAGGGGCCAGAGCCTCAGAGAGGACTGGGCCAGACGGAGGGCTGAGGTCACCGGCAAGAGTGTGAGGTCAGCAGCAGTGAGGGCAGAGTGGGGCGGCAGGGAGAGGGTGTGTGTCTGTAACCTTCTCCCTTCACCTTGCAGTCAGCGGGGACGCGCTGCAGCTCATGGCCGAGCTGCTCAAGATCTTCGTTGTGGGTGAGCAGAGGGACCCAGCAGTGTTCTCTAGTATCCCACCCAGGCCCGTCCGGACCATTCACGACCGCTTTGCATTTTATTTTTCAGTGGGGTAACCAAGACACATTTTTCCAGTATTTCCCCAAGCACCTAAGCTCCCTGTCCCTGAAAAGCTCCGTGTTTCAGAGGCCCCAACCTCAGCCTCCTGAGCTGTCGGCTGGCACGGGGGTGGGCCAGCAGCCAGGGCTGAGGCGCACAGGGTTTAGGGTTCAAGGCCCCCCAAGCCTTCTCTGCCTCACTTCCCTCCTGCATCACGGCAGAAGCGGCCATCCGCAGCGTCCGGCAGGCCCAGGCAGAGGACCTGGCCCAAGTGGACGTGGAACAGCTGGAGAAGGTGCTGCCTCAGCTGGTAGGTGCACCTCCAGGAGCAGGGCCTGGCCCAGGAGACGGGGGTGGGGGGGTGGCTACACCCGCGAGGCTCTGAGCGCTCCTCTCCCCCACAGCTTCTGGACTTCTAGGGGTTTCCACCCTCACTGTGGCCACCGCTCCACGTCACGGCCTCTGGCTTCAGACAGAACAGGAGCTGCTGATCCCCCAAGGTTCTCCTCCAGCTCCCAGGATTGGCTGGGTGCCAGCAAAGCACCACTCTCTTCCCCCTGTCGTCCCCTCTGCCTGCTGCTGATGGCCGGGATGCAGCAGATAGAAGGGTCACTGACAGGATGAGGGTCCTGGCACCTGGGTTGGTGCCCTCCCCTCACGCCCCCCGCCCTCAGGACAGCCGAGCACCCACCGATGTGGGAGAAGCACTCGGTCACCGGGAAGCAGGTGCGGGAGACCCGCCTGCCTGAGCAGGTAGCCTGTGTGTCCTCCACAAACAAGCAGAACAGTGTGGTTCTGCCACCGACATCAAAGCTTGTGTGTCACCTTCTAGCCATCTGATATTCCCCTCAAAAGATGCTTGCCTGAGCTGTATATTTGTTCTCACAAAGCAATGTCAGTAAATCAGAGCCACCTCCCCAGGCACAGCCTCCTGTTGCCATTAATCACCCAAAGTCAAGTTGCTTCAAAGCTGGGAGAGGACAGAATAACAAACAGCATGTGTGAGTGCCCTGCTGTGGGCCAGGCTCAAGAGGCTGTGAAATCGGAGCCCTCGCACGTGTGGCTGCTCGCCTGGGACGGTGCCTCTGCCACAGGGCTGCCGTGAGTGTGGTGTGCCACCGGCCTGGCAGGGGTGCTGGTGGGGCAGGGGGAGTCACGCCAGCGGGAAGGACCACCGGTCCGAGGGCCACAGGGCCAGGCAGCTCAGAGCTGCTTGGGAGCCGCTAGAAGCCCAGTCGGGAAGCCTGGCTGCCCTCTGGGGCCCAGCTACCCTCCCCCGCCCAACACAGTACCCACCTCCCGTCAGTTCTGAAAGCTGCTGGGACTCATCAGCCCAGGACAGAAACACCCAGAGGGCCCTGGGCCCGGGGACCATGGGGTCAGGACTCACAGAGCTGGAGGACCTAGTCCGCTGGGGAGGGACGTCTGCCCCTGCTGCCACGGGCACCCAGGATGGCATGGGTGGGGGGCCAGCCCTCCCTCCCTAGTTTAGCCCCGCTGGCCCCTTCTTGCACCCATTCCCCGCCTCTGCCCCCCACTCCCCTCTCCCCCCTCCTGCAGGGAGTCTCAGGGCTTCAAAGCTCTGGGCGCATGTGGAAGTCATTAGACCTGAGGGGAGAGGCTGGCGACAAGTGCCAGAGCCCGTGCCCCACAGCCACTTTGAAGTGCGCTCAGATGGTGGGGCGGGCGGGGCACCGGGAAACCCCAGGCCAGCCCTGCCCGGTCCCACCGCAGGGTGGGGGCTGCGTCCGCCCCTCTCCTGCCAAGGGCTGGGGGCCCAGCCTGAGATGCAGCCAGGCAGGCGATGCCTGGAGGTCCTTCTCCCTGAACTCGTGTCCTCCCTAGAGGAGGAGTCATGAACAACGTCAGTGAAGTAAAAACCAAGGGGCAGGCGGTTCAGGGCAGACACCTGTGCCCTCGTTAAGGAGAACAAGCCCCAGCAAGCAGCCTCCCAGGCCCACGTCACCGTCCAGCCAGGCTGGAGGCCCATGGCTGGGGACGCGGCGCAGGGGCAGCAGCAGGAGGGGGGCCGTGGGTCAGAGGACCGAGGGCCCCTGCCCTGGAAAGGACGACAGGAGAGTCTCAAGAGAGGCTTGCATGTTTATTCCCGCTCAGGGTGGGCAGGGGTCCTGTGGCTGGCAGAGTGGCACCTCTGGGCTGGCGGCTCTCACCTCTTGCTGGCTGCAGCGCAAACACATGGGATGACCTCTGGGCCCTGGGCTCCCGCCCAGCAGCCCCTCCCTTCCCGGCCACCCCCCACAGTACCTGGCAGCTTCAGCCACTTGGGCACCTTGCCCAGACCCCTCCTCACTGGCTGGGCCGTCCCAGGGCTGGGCTCAGGGGGGCCCACTGCCCCTTCTTCAGCAGTTGGCTCCAACTCAACGGGCGCAGGGTCAGGGGCTGGTGGCGGGGGTGGGGTTCCAGCAGCCCTGGACATGGACCTGAGAACGAAGATCGAGGTGCCAGATGGTGGGCACTGCGGCAGCGGGCTCTCCCTACCCTCTGTGGACACTCACCTGGCCATCAGCACGTCAGCTGCAGACGGGGAAACGGTGTGTTCCAGCAGCGTGGGCTCCAGGTAGATGCCTGCAGGAGGCCCAGCCTACCCTCAGGCCACAGAGAAGGGGGTGCCCCTGCCTACTGCTGCTCTGCTCTGGGAGGGGGCGTGACCCAGCCTGAAGCCCCCAGGAGAAGGGTATGGGGGTATCGGGACCACAGGTCTCCCTCCCAGACCCGAAGTCCCCTGCTCTGGGGCGTCTGATGAGCTGCGATGCGCGGCCCGGGGCTGGTCAGCAGCGGTGGGCAGAGGGGGGCCCCACCCACCTGTTGGCTCCTCAGGTCCAAAGTGCACAAGGGCAGCAGGGAAGAGGTTTGCCTGCAGGGAGGGCAGAGGAGAGCTCAGGGACCAAGTGGGCACCGTGGAGGATGGCAGAGAGGGCCACACTGCACTTCCATGCTGGCCTCAGGGGTGCTGCACCCATAAGGCCCAGGGCTCCGCTGAGGAGGGCTACGGCCCTACCAGGCCCCTCCCACCGTGCAGTCCGCTGCCCAGCTTCACCTATTCCTCCTCTGGCACCAACCCCAGTGCAAGACAGGCCAGGGCATCAGACCATAGAATCCTAGGGCCAGCCCCAAGCACCAGCTGAACAGGAAGTTCTCGTGGTGTGTGTGCTCTGGCATTTTTAACTACCTCCCCTTCCTGCCCAGTTCCCGGGGTAAACAGTTGACATTCTGAAGGTGGGAACTAAGCTTGGAAGCCCCCGCCCTCAGCAGAGACTGCAGGAGGTCAAGAGATCAGAGGAGATGCAGACTCACACAGAACTGCATGGATGGGGGCATGGGGCACAGCCCGCCATGCCCCCCACTCCCCTCCCTCACCTGTGCTGCCCAAAGAACAGAGAGTGCGGGAGTCGGGGGCACTCCGTAGGGACTAACATATGAGCCCAGGTGCACTGGAAGCAGCTAGACTGGAGACAGGAGCACCAGGGAAGGGACCCTCAGTGGCCCCAGCACAAGGGGAAGGTGGGGGGGGGCTCTGGGAGCCAAGCCGCTCTGGGAGTCCCAGGCTGAGAGGTGCCTCCAGGCCTACTGCCTTGACCCAAAAGCCCACAGGTGGGTTCCCTGACTCGGCACTGGTCTCGCTTGATAAGGAAAAGCCAGTGCCAGCCAGCATCAAGCCTGTCCTGCAAGGTGGGTGTTGCACTGGGGTCCCCACACCCCTCCCGGAGGCCTGTCCATGGGGGGTGTGTGCAAGATTTCTGCTCAGGACTGGCTCCACCTGCGCAGGTGTGGGACAAGGACACATCACGTGGCCCCCGAAACGCCCCCGGAGGCCTCCCAGGTAGGGGGCTGGACTGTGGTGCAGAGTCAGGGCTGTTGCAGAGAATCCCGAAGCCCTCCAGTGTCATAACCTGCCTGTATTCCCGCCTCTGCACCCGAGGAGGACCATGGCTGTAAGCCCCAAAGCTGGCCTGAGGCAGCAGGAAGGCCACCGCCCAAGGCTCTGTGTCCTTAGCCCTGGAGGAAGGGCCACCGCTGCCAGCTGAGCGCATCCTCTCTGCCCAGCTCTGAGCTCTTGGCGTCTGGGCGGGGAGTATTAATAAGAGGAAGCTTCAAAGGCCAGGCCTAGGAACACTGAGATTGCAGTCGAAGCTGAGGGACAGAGAAGGGCCGTGAACACTCTGAAACCCCACTGTGATGCCTGGAATGATAGCCTGGTGCGGAGAGATGTGTTGCAGGGTGGAGGGCAGCCCCAGGGCCCTGGAGGCACCGGAAGCTGGGGGGGTGGGGAGAGAAACACAGGCAGGACAGTGCCTCAACCTTTCTAGGGTAGCGCAGTGAAGCCAGACCCTGACCTGGCCAACCCGCCAGGCACTGGGGCCACCCACCCAGCGGGCCATCTGGGAGCTGCAGAGCTTGAAGTCTTGAAGGACCCATTTGGGCCCCTCGAGGCAGCTCCTCTTGAACCTGGCCTCCCTGCCTTTCCTCAGCACCTGCTGGAAGCCCCCTACCTGCCAGCCTGTGTCTCAGGAAATCCCATTGGAAAAGGGGTGAGTGGACAGCACAGAAGACCACCATGACCGCCAGGAGGGAGGGTGCACCCCTCTGCTCAGGCTGACGAGGTCTACATGGGTCGTGGTGGTCTTCAGGGCCCACTAAGGGTGATGCAGGGGCTCTGGGCGAGGCGGTGGTGGGGGTGGCTGAGACGGGAGCCGAGTGAGCTCCCTGAGGCTTGGGGCAGCACCAGCACTAAGGGGGCTCAGTCCCAGGAAGCAGGTATGACGTGGGGGGTTGGGGACCTTTGTGTCCACGGACTGGGTCCTCTGCATCCTCCCATCCTTGGCCTCACCCTTTGGCCTCTCCCAACGAATAGTCACTCTCCTGATCCGGTGGCCAAAAAGGGCACTGGGCTGCCATCCCCCACACCCACCCTGAGCTGTCACTTTCTGGGGCGCAGGACCAGCCCCCGGGCAGCCTCCAGGGCAGCCAGCAGCCAGAACGCGGCCCTGCCAGGGACATGAAAGCCAGCAGCTTCCGCGCCCGCGCCTGCTCACCCGCAGGAGGGAGGAAGCCTTCCTTCCCTGAGCCCTGCCAGCTCTCTGATCGCGGGCGGGCAGGGACGCCACTCCGAGCAGAGGCCCCACGGCTCCAGGGCGAGCTGACGGATGAAAGGAGACGGCTGCTGGTAGCGGGGGCAGAGTGTCACCAGGAATCAGGCCACGTGGGCGGGACAGGCAGCACCCCAGGGTTCCTAATTGGAGGGGGGTGCCTGGACGCTGGCCCCTCTCCATCCCAAAGCATCTTCCAAATTCAATGTTTATCAACAGGCTGGCCAGTGAGGGAGAGTGGGGAGGGAGGGAGGGCGGGTGGGGATAGAGGAAGGAGGCCCAGTGCCTCTGGGGCTCCCGGGGGGCTGCAGAAGGGGGCTGAGAAGGGGGCTGAGAAGGGGGAGTGGGGGCAGGGGAAGCACCCTGCTCCCACCAACCTTGACTCCTTTCCTTGGTGGGCTTCCAGCCTCTCTGCTGGTCTGGCCCCATCCCCCCATGACGGTGGCAGTCCTGAGCAGCAAGCAGACCCCCTTGCCCCAACTCAGACCTCTGCAGGGCCTGCTGGCCACTTAACAAAGGCCAGCCTCTGTTACTAATTAAAATATCTGAAGACACTTTAAGAGGAAACCATTAGGCTAGAGGGCTGGGGAGGCCTCAGGCTGCTCTCCTGGGGTGAAGGGACAGGACATTCCTTCTTGCTCTGGACTGCGGCCCAGCAGGGCACCGGATCAACGCTCCTCACCCTGGGAGCTCTAGGGGCCTCCAGCTAGCAGGGAGGGCCCACCACGGCATTCCCAGAGGAGGCCACAGGGCCCAGGGGAAAGGCAGGGGCAGGGCAGCAGGCCTGGCAGCAGCCCCTCCCGTCTGGGCAGCTGGCCACCTGCAGCCGAGGCCTCTGACCCTTGGCCCTTAAGGGGTTCCCCTAAGCAGCCCCACCTGCCAGCCCCTTCTCATCCAGACCCAGGGGCAGTCCTGGCTCAGGACGGTGGCAGCCAGCCGGGCAGGCCCATCCCCACCGGGGCAGGAGGCAGAGGAGGCTGGAAAGCCCCAAAACTGACTTCAGCAGCACTCTGCTCCCTCCCAGTCCACCCTCTAAAAGGCCTTAATCATACTCCCGACTGCGGCCTCACGCTCCCTCCTGGGCAGGTGCCCCTCCCGGGCCAGCCTAGCAGCACCCACCAGCCAGCCAGGCAGGCAGGCAGTACCTGAAAGAGGGTCAGCGTGTGGTCGTCCAGGATGGTTTTTGGAGGAGCAATGACTGCGGAAAGATGGTTGTCTGCGCTAGGAAACGCCTCGCTCCCCCCATCACCCCCCCCATCCCTTGCCCATGCACCCCCTGCCCCAGGACAGGCCTGAGAGTGAGCACGAGGCCTGGGCCATAGGCCTCAGCTGAGGGATTTCTGAAGTACCCCTCAGCTCACATCCCCCTGTCCATCACTCTACTGCTGCAAAAACCCAGCAAGAAGCTGGGAAGAGGGCCTCGGGCAGACTCACCTGCAAGGGGACACCTGCCCTTCACAGTTCCTTGTGCAGCCCTGCGGCCTGACCCTTCACTACCCAGACGCCCTCCAAAGGAAGCCAGCAGCTTGCCCCTGTGCCCCCAGCCCCTACAGCTCCTGGCCAGGTGGGAAGCAAAGGGCACAGGGGCGCTGAGCAGGGTCAACCTCCCTCCCCAACTTCCCCAGTCCCGGACTCATGCTCAGACACCGGCACAGGACCTGCCTGCCCCATGATGCTGTTTCTGTGGGAAAAGCTGCTTCAAGCCCCAACTGGGAGGTGCCAGGGCTGCTGAGCAGGAGGTCCCAGAAAAGCACTTACACAGGTAGAACGGCAGCTTGGGGTTGCCCAGGTGGCTCCTCACGAAGTCCCGCAAATCCCCCACTGCAGGAGGAAGGGTGGGGTGAGCAGGGATCCCACACTCAGACCCACTCCAGGGCCGGGCCCCCTCTGCAATGGGATGAGCCAGGTCCAACCTGTGTGCAGACCCGCTCCCCAAGGTCACCAAGAACCCCACTCAGAACTGGTGGCACTGCTGCCTTCCTTCCAGGTGAGCTGCAGCCCCAGGCCAAAGACCCCGCTACTGGGTGTGGGGGAGACCTGGGTCCACCCTACTCTGGGTGCCCCTCTGTCCCACCCATGCTCAGAACAGATGGGTGCACGGGGCCACCCAGTCCCACGGGTACTGCCCGGCTGGTCTGCCGAGCCTCCAACGTGAGCCGGTCCCCAGCCCTGCACCCGCTGCCTGCCCCATGGCCCAGAGGGAAGGAGCCTGGAAGAGCTCATAGGGCGCCCCCACCCTCCTGGACGCCCAGGCGGGGCTGCTCACCGGTCTCGCTGGGGCGGAAGAAGCCCTGCAGGATGTAGCGGTCAGGAAACAGGACCCTCAAGACCACCTAGGCCAGGACAAGCCAGCTTGTCAACAGGACAGCTGGAGTCCAATCCAGGCATCCACACCCCTGGGCCCACGATGGCTAGGTCCCCCGGCCACGCCGGGCCAGCGCCCCCTCACCTTGGCTGCCCCCTAACGCTCCTGGCCCCATGGGCTGGACACAAGGACCAGTCAAGTACCCACATGCACTTGTGAAAACACACTGATGTTTTTTCATCTTAGAATTGGGCTGCCTGGCTCATTAACGAACCACGGCCGTGTAGGCCTGGGCTGAAGTACAGGAGACCATGGCCAGTGGCTTGTGGGCTGCAGGAGCCGCAGGAGGCCCCAGTGCAGAGCCATGTGCAGACCACCTCCCGCCCCAGGGTACCTTAGGGTAGCGCTGCAGCTTCTCCTTCATCTGAGCCTCTCTGAAGGCCTTGGTCACCAAGGGGGCTTCTTCCAGGCGCTTCCTGGGGTGGGGGGTGGGGTAGGGGGTGGCAGTGGTGAAGGTCCCAAGTCTCCCCAACCAGAGCAGAGGCCCCACACCAGCTGGACTCTGGGTTTCTCCCTCGTCCCCCTGGACTTCGTGAGCTGCTCCCCAACATAGGGCCAGACAGACTAGGAGCCCCCTGCCTGGGACCCCTCACCCTCTGAGGTGCTGCCAAGGGCACGGGTGTCTCTGAAGGGGCCAGGTGCACACCCACCGTTCACTCTTGAGCTGGGCCAAACGTCTTCTGACATCATCCACGGTCACTTCGAAGAACTCGTCAGGCAGCTCTGCAGGCCAGGCCTGGAGCAGCACCTCCAGGTCAGGGTGGCACACCACGGGGTCTCGGTCCACTGGCTAGGCAGGCAGAGGGCTCGGCTGATGCAGGTCCCAGGAGGGGCCCAGACTCCCGATCCCAGGGGGCTGGGGTGGCCGTGCAGACCCCGGCTGAGCCATGTGCTGCCGGCCCCGCCTGTTAGCCCATGGCCAGGGCCGGGTCTCTGTGATGGGGCATGGGACAGCCGAGCCTGTCCAGGACTGGAGCCCCTCCCACCATGCCTGCCTGCTTAGCAACACTGACACTGAGACCCTCACTCACCAACAGGGCACATGGCCCTGGGGTCTTGGCTTAGCCGGGTCAGCTGGCACCCTGACTGCTGGGGGGGTACTTGGGCAGTGGGTGAACAGCAGCATCTCTGTTCACTTCCTGTCTCCGTGGGGGCTCCTCACGAGCCCCAGGGAGCTACCTGTTATCAGGGTCTCCCAAGTGGGGAAAAAACTTGGGGAGCAGTGCCCTGGTCATGGCCATGTCAGCGGTTCCACGGGAAGGGCAGGAGAAGCGACAGCCCCCAAATTACAGATTTGGCAAAAACCGGCCAGCTGCTGGCCCTATGGCCAGGCTGACCCCTCCTCCCTTCTCTGGGGGAGCAGCTGGCCCCACCCTCTGCCCACCATGGGGACACAGGAAGGGACAGTGTCTCTCCTAATTGGCAGCAATGGAGAGGGAAATTATAAGGCAGGGCCTGCTCTGCTTGCAGTGCCTCCGGGTGGGTAATTGTAGCCAGTGTAGCCCAAGTGACTATGTGGGGAGACACCTTCGCGGCACTGAGGCCGCCCATGGAGCCGGGCCCAACAGAGGTGTCCAGCTGCGCCGGCAGGGCCCATGCCAGGTCCTGCCCTCCCTCGCACAGAACATCCACAAGCCATCTGGGGTGAGGTCACTTCTCTGCCTTCTGCTCCCGCCTGCCCCCTCCTCCCCGCCCCAGCCTGGCACCGAAATCCCACCTCCTGCCTTCAACACTCAGAGCCAGGCTCAGCAGGCTTCTCCGATCATCCCTTCCTGCGCTCCGGCCCAACCACAGCCCCACCCACTCTAGAGGTCAGACTCACCAACCTGGGGCTGGTCGAGGGCTGAAGCTGCCCAGTGCACCTGCCAGGTGTCCCAGGGCTGCTCCCCCAGCCACACCCGAGGCCTTGACTGCCCAGGCCAGCAGGTCTCTGACATTCCTGAGTGCACAGCTGCGTCACTCCTCGTAATGAAGGGAGGTGGGTTCTCGCCAGGAAGCCCCACTGATCTCAAGGCACTGTGGCAGGGTGGCCAGGAAGGGCTGGCTGAGGCCCAGGCAGTGGGGTCCGTAGGTGGCTGATCGAGGCCCCTGGGGGCTGCCCCCTCAAAGCCACAAGCCTCCTGCGGCCCACAAGCAGTCCACACCAGAGCTTTTTATAACAAGATGCCAGGCTGCCCCCCACAGCCACGGCGCCTGCATTCCAGAAGGGCTGAGCACTCGCCTGGGCTCCTGGGGGAGGGCGAGGGCAGATGTGGATGTGCCTGAGCTGGGCACCGCCGTGTCCACGAGTGCCAGGCCCCCCGGGGCTCGAGCACAAAGCCCACAAGCCAACGAGCAAGCTCTGGGACCTCCCTGTCCCAGTCCCGCCCTCCGAGGACCCAGTTCTGGACACGAGTCACCCCGAGAATCCAGCAATTGGGTGACTTGTGATCCATGGCCTGGAGCTGAGCCTGACCATCAGACAGGCCCCCTGGTCCCCGGGGGGCATGGCTGGGGAAGCCCGACCCTAAGTGCACGGGGCCACTCTGGCCTCCTTATCCTCCTGGGTACTTCCAGTGCACAGCCCAGGGGTAACCTGGAGGACTGCAGGCTGCTAGCACTTCCCACAACCCTCCCACAACTTCCAGAACAGGGACGCAGGTGACACCAGCTGCTGGCTTCATGCTGCTCAGGGGCCACTGACTTTCAGTCAGAAAGTGAGCAGACAAAAATCTCTCTCCGTGTTGGATCTACCTTCGATTCACACCCCTCCTCCCATGCCTCAGCTCTGCTCCAGAAGCCCGTTTGTCTGTCCAAGAGCAGCCAGGAGCCGGGGTCCCATACAGGAACCAGAGCACTGGGAGAGAGCCACCTCAAGATCCCACTCTCTCATTCTCCTGCACCGCCCTGCATCTTGGGGACCTCCCTGCTCCTGGGCAGAGGAGCCAGGGTTCCGAGCAGCCTCTGCTGCCCATCAGAGCCCAGGGGCCAGACCATCCAAGTCCCAGAGCTGCCGCCACGACCGGACCCCAGGCGGTCCCTGTCCCATGAGAACAGTGGATATCCATGGCTGGGCTGGTAGGACGGACCACCCTGTCCTACCAAATGACCGAGGGAGAAGCCAGGGGGCTTCAAACACCTCCACGAGGCCTGCCCAGCAGATATTTCCACTGCAAAGAGGAGAGAGACCAGGAAAGGAGGAGTAGGTCTGACCCCTCCACATGGGAGGAAGTAGGGTAGACACGGCGCCAGCGGAGGCCAAGCCCTGGCCCTGCTCACTTCCAATGCTCTGCCGGCAATCTAGGCCTCATTTGCTGTTCCTTTACCCGCCGCTCCTTGGTCATGGGCAGTTATCGTGCACAGCTCCCATCCTAGGTGGATTTATGGAGATGTTTTTGGATGGAGAATAGAGATCTAGGATGAGACACCATGAAGAAAAAAAAAAAAAACGTATACAGTGGCCACTGTCAGAGGGCCTCAGCGCCCTCACCATGGGGACTGGGCTCCTGTGTGCTGGCCAAGGGAGGGACACAGCCCCAGGGTCCAGGATGGGCCTCCAAGATGAACCTCCCAGTTGGTGCCCGAGGATGCTGGTGGGGTGGCAGGCCTAGAACCTTCCCAGCGCACCTGACAGCTGCCCCACCTGACAGTCCGAATCTCCAGGTCTGCTCCTCCAGATCCTACCAGGGAGCCACTCAGAGGACGCGCCTCCACTAAGAACCCCATGTCACCAGGCTTGGGTCATCCTGCCAAAGTCGCAGGTTCTCCGTCATCAGCTCAAGGTCCAGCTCCTGAACGCTGTCAGTGTCCAGAGCACAGCCCCGGCCCCGTCTCCCGCCACCCCCACCCCCTAACCCCAGGAAAGCCAGAGGAGCCGGTCCCTCCCCCGGTGGCCCCGACGCTGCGGGCATCTCACTGTCGGCCAGAAGATGGGCAGAATGAGGAGGAGGCAGCCAGAGCCTGGGGTCTGAGACCATGGGGCGGGGGGGGGGGGCCTACATGACAGGTGAGAAAACAGGCACGGGCATGATCCTGAGGGGAGGAACGGCAGGTGTCTGCAGGCTCCAAGGGCGGGGCCACAGGAGACCCAATCCTTCTGGTGGAACGCCCAGCAGGGGTCTCTCATTTCCTGCAAGCACACGACCCTAGCAAAGACTCCCCTGTCCCAGCCTCCACCGAGGGTATTAAGACAAGAGAACACCCAGAAGACCAGAAAGGAGGGAGGTGGACGGAGAGAGCAGACAAGTCAGGCTGTCTGCGAACTGGAGGATACTGGCGAGGGGCCCAGAGGGCACTTGGGAGGGAAAGGACCCTCCAGAGGTGGGGGAACAGGAGCACCCTCTGCGGGTGACGTTCAGAGGAGGCCCTGGGTGACAGCCTGAGGCTGCAGACACTGGACTGACACCTGGGCCACTCAGCCATGGGGACTTGGGGACCCGCCACCAGCTGTGGACGGCCACCAGTGCCTTCAGGAAGAGCCTCTGTCACACCAGGATGGACCCTTCGAGGGAGACCCGAGGGGAGGAAGGTGTGAGGGCACTGCCTACCCTCAGCCCCATGCCACAGGCAGTGAGAGGCCAGGCCTGGAGGGGACCAGGGGACGGGGCTCTGGGCTGAGACGTGGGCCCATGGCTTCCCCCAACAGCCAGTGGACATGCTCCAGTGGCCGCCACACGAGTGGCTGAGAACGCACTTGGGCACACAGGGGTCTCCTCATGTCAAAAGCGGCCTCACTGCCTGCTGAGGTTTCATTTTCTTGACAGTAATTTTCCAGGACATGATGACACAGGGAGAAAAAATGTAAAAACTATTTGGAGGTGACCTCAACCCCAGATTTTCCAGCTGCCCTGTGAGGGCTCTTGTTTTCCTCCCGCCATCCCGCCTCCCTCTTACCCAGACTGTCCTCTGACAATGGTTTTTGGTAACAGGGAATGTGAAGCGTTTCCCCTTGAGGCTTGGAGCTGAAATGAAACACTACGCGGGAGGAAGGCAGGCCAAGCCTCCGTCACTCTCAGAGCCGGCCGCCCTCTGGAGGGAGCAACGCGCCAGCACGAGGCCGGGCCTGACCGGCAAGGCTGCACTGAACTCCAGCCCCTCATCTGCTGGGCCTGCCAGCGGCACAGGCGGAGGCCGCGCCTGCCCAGCCCTGGGCCAACGTCCACACCTGGGCCTGCCCGCCTTCCAAGCAGGAAAAATGAGAGCATCTTTAAGAAGAGGAGAAACGCTGGGCTGCGACAGTGACGCAGGCACACTTTGAAACCCGGTGGCTCCATGCCCTGGCGTGGCCCCACCTGTCTGGGCACGCAGTGCATGAACCCCCAAAGGACTGAAATAAGCAAATGTAAGGCATGGGGTGGCTCTCCTCATGCACAGGGGAGGACGCCTGCTCCAGGCCAGCAAACCCAGGGGTGGACGCACACAGCAGACCAAAGGGCCAGGAGAAACCCCGCAGAGGGAGCCCCTTGAGCCCGATCAGGATGGGGGCCTGCAAACGAGGCTGCTTGGCCCTGCGGGCAGCTCTGGGGTTCCAGGGGGTACTCTGGCAGCCGGGGCGCCCTGCCCACCGGTTCTCCATGGCTTCGCAGGTTGGGCATCTGTCTCTCCCCCAAGTCTAGTCATGGTTGAGACACAGCATGACAAGGACAGCTGGAGGGCACCTGCCTGTCACCAGGCTTTAAAAACAGCCTCAAGACTCAGTTGGGGCCTTCAAAGTTGCTGACCCATCTGCCAGCAAACCTCAAAGGGCATCCCAAGTTAAGGCCAAGGCCAGAGCCCCGGGAGTGTCCACAAACAGCGGCAGGGCAGGGACAGGCTCACAGCACGCCCTGGGCCCACACACGGGGGGAAAGTGGGCTGTGCTCTTGGGGGCATGGCATCCCGGGCCAAGAGGAGGAGGGTGGCAGGGCAGCAAGGGGCACTGCTCTCGGTCCACCCCAGGCCCCAGGTCCTGGCCAGCCTCCCCCCAGCCCTGCGTGTTCTAAACCTTCCCGTAAACCGGGGACAGCCAGAGGCGAAGCTGACGCCTGCCCTGAGACATGGCTGCAAGGTGCGGAGTAAGCCCCCGGGGCCACGTCTTCAGGAGATGAGACCATACCCTGGAGGGTGAGGGGCAGGCAGGGGAGACTGCAGTCAGCCCGCCCTTCCCAGGGGGTTGGGGCCTTTGATCACGAACCCCTGTGCCAGCTGCGTGGGGGGACGCCGGCTGGGAGCACAGCCCAGCAGCACAAAGAGCTGCGGGGCAGCCTCCTGGGCCAGCGGAAGGACTTCAAAGGACAGGCCAGGGGCCGCCGGGCAGGCCCAGCCTCTCTCCGCACTTGGTTCTGACGGCCAGTAAAGCTACCTTCTAATAATTAATGTTCTGACATCAAAGGCAGGAGCCGCCCGGGTCTGTAAACCAGCCTGGGCCTCAGCCGAGGACCTGCCTGCATTTCATCCTGTCTCTTCTGACTCTTCATTCAAATCCAAAACCACACACAGGCAAAACATTAATGGGAAACTTGGAAACTCTTTTTGATTACTAAAGTGTACCTTTGAAGTTCCCCCAAAAGTTCTGATTTGTTCCCTTCTCCCCTCCCCCAGGACTCGAGGGGACACAAAGCAGACAGCATGTGGCCAGCCGGGCCTCCGGGTGCACGGCTGTCAGTGTGACAGGAGGCGCGAGGCAGGCGGGCGGGGGACGCTCCACAATCAACCAGCTGCTGGGGCTCCCAGATCAAAGACACACACTGCTGGCGGCCAGGCGGACCCTCCCCAGGACTCCTCCTTCCTGGGGCCCCTGGGGTCAGCGCTCGGGGATGCACTGGGATCCTGCGCCTGACAGCAACCACCTATCAGGCTGGCACCAGACCAGGCCACTCCCCACACAGCCCTGGGGAGTCAGCAGGCTCCCAGGAGATGCAGAGAGCCACAGCCTTTAGGGTGGGAGAAGGAGACAGCCAGCCCCGGTACTAGTTTTCTGGCCCCCAAACCTAAGGGTCCCCAGAAAGAGCAGGCCCGAAGAGAGTTGGGCCCCCAGCCCTGGCTCACCCCAACCACAAGGCTCTGCTTTCGAAAGCTGATTCTGGGCCCAGGTGACGAGCCTGTGAGACTGGGGGCTTCGTACTAGTGTCTAATGCAGCCCAGACATGAGCGTAGAAGCCAGTGGGGTCCCTGAAGAGCCAGGGCACCACCACCACCTCCCCAGGACGGACATTCACAGGGCTTGGGACTGGCTCAGTTCCCCTCCCTTCCCCCATCCATTCAGCAAGGACACACAAAGCATGGTTCAGGAAGCAGGAGGAAGCCCCCGCCACCTGCCCCTCTGCAGGAACTTGGGCTCTGTCCCACCGCTGAGCCTCCGCACGGCCCACCCCGCGCAGGCACAGGTGCCCCTGTCCCTCCACCCTCCCCTTCAGGTATGTGACCTGAAAGCAAGAGTGAGGAGGGTGCTCTAGAAGAGACAGGATGCAGGCTCCAGCACTAAAATATTAGTTAACAGCAACTCAGAGTGTAGCTAAACACATCACTGAAGCTGGACTGACCCCTGGAATGCAAGGATAGCTTCGTGGGGGAAATCCATCCCAAACCTCAGCATGCAAACGAACTAAATGAGAGCGAAGGCGTGGAATCACCTCAGTGCGGGAAACGCAGCTCATAAAGCACCACTCTTGGGCTTCCCTGGTGGCGCAGTGGTTGAGAGTCCGCCTGCCGATGCAGGGGACACGGGTTCGTGCCCCGGTCCGGGAAGATCCCACATGCCGCGGGGCAGCTGCGCCCGTGAGCCATGGCCGCTGAGCCTGCGCTGCACAACGGGAGAGGCCACAACAGTGAGAGGCCAGCGTACGGCAAAAAAAAAAAAAAAAGCACCGCTCTTACTTTTGATAAAGAAAAATTCTCAGAGAATTAGGAATAGAAACTCTTGATTTGATAAAGACTTTTCACAGCCCGCAGCATCTTTCACAGATAAACTAAGATTACTCCATGTGAGATCAAGGTCAAGACAACGATGCCCACTAAATTTGCTGCTATTCAACAGAGACTCAATCACTACAATACGACAAGAAAAAAAAATGAGAGAAGTAAGGACATCAAGGAAAAAGATAAGCTGACATTATCTGCAGACTCCAATTGAAAATGAGAAACTGCTGGAACCAGTAAAGCAAGTGAGCAAGGCTGCTGGGTATAAAAACCAGCAGCATCCACTGCCCGGATGGAGCCTCACCATTCTCACTCCACAAGCTCCTGCTCCAGGCAGGGAATCCTGCAATGGCTCTCCATCGTCTGGAAAGGTGATTTGTAAAAAGGAATTCGTTTCAGCAGTGGCATCCTTCTCGTCACTTAAAACCTCAAGTGGACCCTGAGCGTTGGCACATGGAGCCACTCTGGCTGGAAGGAAGGGCAGAAGAGAGCGGAGAACCTGGAGCCCTCACTCAGAAGGCGCAGCTGCGTCTCGAATAACGCCCACATGCACCTGTGCAGCCTCAAGGGCTCCACAGGTGACAACGTGCAGCCCAGGCTGGAAACCCAGGCTGGCCCCACCGTAAGGTCTCTTTATTTGGAAAGACCCTCTCCAGCCACAAGCCAGAGACCTAAGCTGGACTCTGGATGAATGCCTGGGCCTCCCTGGGGGCCAACCCCAAGAGGCAGGGGGCCCAGCACAGCACAGGAGCCCAAAACGTTGGGAAATCTACAACACGCCTTTCCTGAAAACAGTCTGTGAGCGCTGCTGAGGGAGCAGTCACACAGAGGGACACAAAGAAGCCTATGGGGGCTTCCCTGGTGGCGCAGTGGTTGAGAATCGGCCTGCTGATGCAGGGGACACGGGTTCGTGCCCCGGTCCGGGAAGATTCCACGTGCCGTGGAGCGGCTGGGCCCATGAGCCATGGCCGCTAAGCCTGCACGTCCGGAGCCTGTGCTCCGCAAAGGGAGAGGCCACGACAGTAAGAGGCGTACCGCAAAAAAAAAAAAAAAAAAAAAGCCTATGGAAGCTCTGCCGTACGACTCATGAAAGCCCTACTGAAGAAAGTCCCAGAGGCACTCCAGGGAGAAAGTCCTGCCCTGGTGCCAAGCTTGAGCACCAACCCGACAGGGGCCACGCCTGTCCTCCCTCTTAGGAGCTCCAACACAGCTGCAACTGCCCAGGGAGAGGCTGGCCTGACCCACAGAAGACCAGAGATGGCCTCCATCAGACAGCGGGGAGGCAGACACTGGCCACACGCCTGACTTCTGCAGAGGTGCCACCCACCTGGGGGTCCTCTTGCTCAGCGTGATCCAAGATGCAAGGCCCCTTCCACCCCTCATGTCTGTGTGTGGTCAGAGCAGGGGACAGGGGCGGGCATCACTGTGGGGGAGGATGTGAGACTAGGGCACAGCTCAAAGGTGCCCAAAGACAGATTCAACATCGAGAAGACAAAAAGCCTAACACTGCCCTAATGGTAGGTGTCTATTAAGTCGTACCTCAATAGAGCTGATCAGATTAGAAGACAGCGTCACAGAGGCAACCCAGGGCCTGGGCCGTTTCATCACAGCTCCGTGAGGGCTGCACGCCCTCCTCCCAGCCGTGGCTCAGACAGCCGCCAGGAACTTCCAAGAAGTCCCCACCAGAGACGTCTGAGGCCCCACCCACAAGCTTGTGGAGAGTGAGCAAACTCACCCTCTTCTGCCCGTTTGGCGTGTGCCCCACACGCCCACTGGCCAGTGGTGGGACATAGCGCGTGAGCTGCAGCATGCCTGGCTCAGGAGTCAATGTGGCGTGGGACAATCAAGGCCAAACCATCTTCCCGTCAAAAGCCAGTCAAACCCACCAGCCCAGGAGAAGGTGGAGGCGCCGCGTCCAAGGCTCTGGGAAGGATGGCTCTCTTGGCTGTGACATGGCCAGCCAAGACACACAGGTTTGTCAAAACCCATCAACTGTACATCTAAAATGGTGCCTCAAGAAAGCTGATTTCAGGCAAAGCAAAACCAAAAAATCGCTTCCCTGGGAAGATGAAACCGCACCCAGCGACCCTGCTGCACCCTGGGCTGACCAGCCATGAGGTCAGGTGCAGTTAAGAGAAAGGACCCCAGCGCCCAGCTTGCCCCTTACCAGCTCCGGCTCCGGCTGGGGCTCCTGGCCAGGCCTCGACTTCTTTGGCTGGGAGGGGCCTGCAGGGCTGGAGAAGGACTTTGGCAGTTTGGCTGAAGATGACATCAGAGGCCTCACGGACCCGGAGGGGCCCCCCAGTCGCTGTCCCCCACCCGAGAAAGGAACAAAGGGGGCTGGCGTGGGCTCCTTCGAGATCTGCTTCGCCTGAGCATCCACCAGCTTCGGGCCCAGGCCATCCACGCGGCCAGCCCCCGGGCTCGCTGCCTCATCCTGATGGCTCACATCGCCCTGGCTGAGCTCCGCTGAATTCAGTGGAAACAGAGGGCTGCTGGCTGCCTGGTCGGCCGACAAGGAAGGGGTCGGGCTTCCTGGGCTTTTGCTCCAGGAGACCCCGGGCTCCTGCTTGCCAGTGGAATCATGTCTCTTCATGGAAAACCTGAGTGGGTAGGCCCGGAAAGCAAATGAAACTCCATACACGGAGCCCCGTGTCTCACAGTGCCAGCATCGTATCTTCTGGTGACTACCAAACCAAATCCAATCCCCTGAAAGCACCGCACAGCCCTTCCCGACCCGCCTTAGCTCACGGGGGAAGAAGCGTGCATGGGTCCGCCACGCCAGCCCGGCTGAGGGCAGATCCCCCACCTGACGCTGCGCCCCATGGTGCCCAGCCCCCACAGACTGCAGGTGGGAGAAGCGACTGGCAAGGGTCTGGGCTTCCCCACATTTCCTGTTTCCTTTCCCTTGAGACCGCAGTTTTCTTCACTAAACCAGACTCAGAGACCCCCCCACCTGATGATGGCACTGCCCCCGGTGAGGCCCAGTGACTGCAGCGTCGTGCTCTGCAAGGCGGCTCTACCGGTCACCTGTGAGGAGGGAACAGGACATCCTGCTGACCCCTCGCTGCCTCCCCCAGCCTGGGCACTGTGTCACCAGCACCATGGGGTCCCCCAGCCAGCCACAGCTCCCAAAAGGCCTGGGTCCAGCCCCCTGCACCCCAATCTACACCCGAGCATTTGTTCGCTGGTCCATGTCTGTCTCCCCAACCCCACCCCATCCGAGGTCTGGGCGGGCAGGGCTCAGGCCGGGGTTAGGCACATCTGGCCAGCTAACCAGCCCTCTGAGGGCTGGAGCTGATCCAGGCCCAGGTGCCTGAGGCCCAGTGGTCTGTCTCCTCCAGGGGAGGACCCATCCCCCCAGGTCCCTCCCGCTCACAGCCTTGGAACCCCTGCCCCACTGAGCCCTGGGTCAGGAACCTCAAACTGGGATAAATAGGTGGGTATGCCCTGTCTACACCAGGGGCCCCTCAGGGACAGTGGCCACCCCAGGCCAGGAAAGGGCGCTTGGCCAGGGTTGAAACAAAAAGCCCCTGTGAGCCAGGGGACAAGTGCCAAGAGGGTCCCCCGTCACGGGCAGACGGGCGGGGACAGGCAGGGCCTCAGTGCCAGGCCAAGCCTGCACCACGCCACACTCGGTTTTGAAAAAGATCAAAACTTTGAGCAAAGCAAATATTTATTAAAATGAAACCACTTTTGTGACTCTTGGGCTTTGAGAGAAGCTGAGAAAACAAACAGGGCTCTGAGGGAGGTTTGGGAGCAGCCCGGGCGGCCCGCAGTTGGTTCCAGCGGAGCCGGCGTCCTGCCTTTTTTCCATGAAACACATCATGCTTTCAGGGCCCAAGTCTGCCCATTGCTGCTTTGAAAGGTCTAAAGGAGTGAATTTTCCAGATTGGAAAGTGGGGCTGGGCCCATGTGGCGGCTGGGAGGGGGCGACAGGGCGCGGGCCCGGCGGGTGGGCCCACAGCTCACCTACCTCATCTCTCATGTACACGCAGATGGGGCTGGCCTCACACGGCCGGTCCAGACACTCCCTGAGAGAGGAGGGAAGAAAGCATCACAGGTAGCCACTGCCTGGGGACACTGCTGCCCTGGGGACAGCACCCTGGCCAGCCACTGTGGGGGACCCGCCCACCCTGGCCACCCCACGGCTGGCCATCAGCCCATGGCCTGGGGGTGTCTCCCACCTGCCCACGGCCTCCCGGCTCAAAGCAAAGGGAGGACACAGAACACGGGGACGGGCAGCACCAGCCACCTCCTGGACGTGCCTTGGGTTGCTGTCAACTGTGCCCAGGGTCGGCGATGAGAAAGTCCTGGGAGGGCATGATCTGGGCTTTTACCTGAAGCTGTCCCCTGAGAAGGCTGCTGCCCCAGAAGCACCAGGAGCACTTGGCACGGATCTATCACACAAACTCCGAGGAGAGAGTAGGGCAATGCCAGGACAAACAGGGAGGTGGGCAACGGGCCCAGCCACCAACGCCCCTCCCCTATAAACCAGACCCTGAGATGGGAGGGAAGGGCCCCCAAGAAGCACAGCTGGGCAGGCTGGAGGATGGCAGGCATGCAGGCGCACAATCGCGCACACACCCTCAGGATGGCCGACACCACTCACACAGGCCTGTACCTCGACAGCTGTACCACACAGGCCTGCGACGACCAAGGGAAGTTTATTTCTGCATTTCCTGACACATACCCGTAGAACTAGCCCCCAAATAAACGCGTGTCCCAGACCTAGCAGCAGTGCCCCAGGCCTGACCCTCTCCTCCGGGAAGGGAGACACAAGGCGTTGTGCCTGCCAGAGTAGGAGACCTGGAGCACCCTCAGGCCGTGCAGTGCTGCCCTGCCGAGCCCAGGGCTCAGACAAGGAGGTGGCTGGGATGGGAGACACAGAGGCTGAGCTGGTGACTGTACACAGACACTCGGACACTCGGCTGCCTGGGCCCGTCCCCGAGACCCGTGACACTGTCCTCTGCTCAGGTTCAGCATGTTTTCTCCCGTCTCTCTTGTTTGCTTGCAGTTTATGCTTTTGCATATTCCTCAGGGCTGAGACACTCAAGCTAATCCAGAGGTTGCGTGGGGGCCCCTGGAAGAGGTCCCTGGCCACCTCCCACAGGCTGCCGGTCCCCATGGAGCTCACCCCGGGCTCTCCCCGAGGCTGTGCTCACAAAGAAGCTGCTCCCCAGGGAAGGCTTCCAGCCCTCGACCAGAGCCTCATGGGGGCCGGCCATGGCAGGTGTGACCCCGCACACACAGCGTGGCCAGGCCTCAGGAAAACACAAGACCCCAAAGTGCCAGAGAGACAACCCTGACCGGGCCTACACACTCTTCATCCTGAAGCCAAAACAGAGAAAGAGTGAAGGAAGATACTCCAGCAAACAAGATCCCAGGGCAAGAGAGGAGGAAGGCAGTGGGGAGACACAGGGGTCCTGCTCCTTTCAACGGCAACAGAGACAGCAGCTTTCAGGGCTGGGCTCAGAAAGCAAGCTGACTGCCCACCACGAGACAGGCAGAGTCCCCTCTGCTCTCAGGGGCTCTGGCCAGGCGTCCTCCCTCGAAATCCTTGTCCAGGGCACCCGATGCCAGCGTGGGGACCACAAATCACAAACAGGGACGAGAGCACAGCAGCACCCGGGAAGGCCTGCCTGCCTGCTGCCCTTGGAGGCCCCTGGACATCAAACAGCAGCTCAGCTTTGATGTCGGCTCCTCCAGAGGGATCGGATTCCTGCGTGTGGGATCTGAGGAGAGGCCTGTAAACACGCCGAGGGGAGGGGCGGCCGAGATCACTTCCAGACTTTCCTGGCCAATTAACAGCGCTCTCCCATCCGGCCGAGGACAGTGGACCAGGAGGTTCCAGCTCAACGGAGAGCCGAAGCCACCACTCCCTGCAACAGACATTGCTAAAGTTCCACGTGTCTCAGAGGGAGCCTAGAGGGGACCTCCGGGGACCCTTGTGCCCCTGGACCTGCTCCCACCCCCCAGCCCAGGCAGAGCCACTGGACGCCACTTGGCCCAAGGGATGATGCGGGGGAGGAGTGGCAGGATCTCACTCTAAGGCCGGCACACCTGCTCTCGGGGCCAGGCCTGGGGCCAGCAGGGTCAGCCAGGCAGGGCAAAGGCGCTGCTGTTGCTGTGCTCTTCAACCACCATGGAGGGTGTCACCCCATAGACATGGGCCATCCGCCCACCCAGATGGCTCCTGGCAGGGCTCGTGGGGAGGTGATGCTGTGAACTGGGGGCAAGGCAGGCATCTGGAGCCCCTTCTGTTTTTGTCACCTGTTTGGGCCTGACCAAGTTGGGCTGGTACAAACTCAGGTTCCACCGACACAAGCCTGACACCACAGCACTCCCACACAAGAACAACCAAGGGCTTCCCTGGTGGCGCAGTGGTTGAGAGTCCACCTGCCGATGCAGGGGACACGGGTTCGTGCCCTGGTCCGGGAAGATCCCACATGCCGCTGAGCGGCTGGGCCCATGAGCCATGGCTGCTGGGCCTGCGCGTCCGGAGCCTGTGCTCCGCAACGGGAGAGGCCACAGCAGTGAGAGGCCTGCGTACTGCAAAAAAAAAAAAAAAAAAAAAAAACAACCAAAACTGACAAAAACCAACTGAAACTAACAGAGCTGTGACTTCAGGCTCAGAGGGGTCCCTGCTGCCACAAGGAAGCCCAGGGTGGGTGAGGCCACATCCCAAGGGGCCAGGTGACTCACATCCACCACCACCCAGCAGCCCAACCCACAAAGAGATGAGGTTGTGGCCGGAGGGAGCAAGGAGGCCGAGGCTCGGCCGAATCACAGAGACTCCTCCTCCAGAGCAGACGGAGTGGGGAGTTGCAGGGGGAAGGCAGCCTCTGGCCTTCCCAAACAAGACAGGGGGTGGGGAGGTGCTGCACAAGAGCCCTGAATCTAGGCCTCTGGCTGCCCGCCCACAAGCCTCTGGGTCTGGGCACAGCGTGACCACAGGCCGGCCCCCAACCTCAGCGGCAGCCCCTCCCTGCAGCCCGCTGTGCCCTGGGGGCCCTACAACCCTGAGAGAACAGGCAGACACCTGCCTTTCCCAGGGACACTCGACTCCCTGCTTTTACTATCCATGGGATGAACACGGCTGAGATGGACCAGTGGGCTTGGCTGTGAAATCAGGCCAGGTGTAGAGGGGCAACGGGCTTCATGGAAGAATCCAGCCTGGCATGGCATGCCTGGAGCCCTCCCTGAAGCAGATGCCCGAGAAGCAGAGAGGAGGACGGGCCAGCCCACATGGAGCCAGTGCCATCCGTGGCGGCTACCCATCCACACGGGTGCTGAGCACGCGCAGGGCAGCTGGCCCAGAAGGAGGCCAGCTCCAAGTGTGAGACACACCGGATTTCAAAGACCTCCTACCAACAAAGAATGTAAAATATCTCCTTTTTCCTGTTGATTACATGTTCAGAGAATATTTTGGATATATTGAGTCAAGTTAATTATATTCCTAAAATTAATTACACCTGTTTTTACTTTCCTTTGATGTGGCTACCAGAAAATTCTGAATTATCCCGCACATGTGGCCCACATGGCATGTCCAGTGGACAGTTCATTGCTCCAGATGCTAGGGTCAGGGCCGGGCCACCATCCACCCTGATCCCCATGCATAGGACCTGCCACCTGACCAACAGTGGATCCAGGGTGCTGTGCTCATCTCCCACAGCTCCTGGCCATGCACGGCACCAGCTGCTCTGGGACTCTTACCGCTCCCAAAAGCATCAAGTGAGAAAAGCCAGCTTCCTACTTATCCCACTCTGTGTGGACTTGGACACTTGGAATTCCCAGAGCTTCCTGCCCCCGGCCAGCAAGGGAGCTGCTGTGAGCCAGCCGGAGCTCCCTTGCCTCACCGGACCTGTCAGGCAGCTGCCCCCCATGTTGGCAGGCCCTTGCAGTGGTGGGCAGCTGACGCAGCCCCTGCACAGCCCCAGCATGGTTTCGCCAGCTCACTGGGCATCTGGCCACGACGTTGGGGCTGAAGACGCTGCCCTCCCTCCCTCATCTGAACCTTGCTTCACGCTTAGGGAGTGCCAGCTTCCAAGGAAAGGCCCGGACCTGCACTTCTGGAGATGAAGCCGAGACAAGTCCCCATTTGCTGGGCCAGCAATTCTGCCTCCAGAGTAAATTCTCAGGGCGGAGTGGGGCACAGACCTCCAGCTGTCCACAGGATGGGCTGGGCGCGCGCACGCGCACACACACAGGACAGGACTGCACAGCCATGGAAACGATGCTGAGGGCATTTCCAAGAAAACACGGAACAGTCACAGCAAGAAAGAGAGGGTGCGCGCCGTGCCGTGCTCAACAGCAAGAAAGAGAGGGTGCGCGCCACGCCGTGCTCAACGCTGCATGAGCGTCAAGAATCCGTCCCTGCGTGATGACCCCTCCCAGGGCCCACCTCCTCCTGATGTCACCTCGCTTCTTATGACGCTGTCCCCACTGCCCCCACATTCTGTTTCTTCTATCTTAAACCCAGGTTACTGAGTCAGTCAGTCCTGAGAGGCTCGTGTGAACCAGTGTTCCCAGCACCTCGGCCCCTCCGCAGAGGCAGCCCCCAGACCGCCCAGCCAACAACTCGAGGGCCAGATGGGAGCATCAGGCTTCATCATGACAGGGCGACCCCGGCTCCCCAGGCCAACAGCTGAGGAACCACCCAGTCTTCCCGGGGGGATGGACCTGTACCATGGAGCCCCGTCTCCTCCCTCTGGGTTACTCCTCCTTTTGGTGGCCACAGCCTAAGCGGGGGGCCTGGCGACGTGGCTCCCACCACGCCTGTGTCTGGGGCCCACTGACACTTAGGAGGCCCTCGTCAGCCCCCCACGCCCCTCGTCTGCCTGCTTCTGGGTGGACCTGCCCGCCTGCCCTTTGGTGGAGCAGTTAGCAGCTTGCTCAGAGGGTGTGTGTGGTAAATGGGTGACCTTTGTGTCTAAAAATGGCTTCGTTTCATCCTCACCCTTCAACAATCTAGCAAAATAGAGAATTCTAGAACAAATGAATTTCCTACAGTATTCTGAAGGCACTGCTTGGCCACCTTCCTGGTGGTGCCCCAGGGAGCCTGAGGCCTTTGTGCAGGCCTGCTGTCCCTCTCTGAGCGTGGGGAACCATCCCATCATCTCCAGCTCCTGATGCGTTACAGTGATGCCACCAGATGAGGCCCCACTGGTACAGGCAGAGCCGGCCTGTCACTCTGGAAACGCATGCCCTTTGGTTCCAGGACGGTTTCCCACCATCTTCACCAGCTTCCTCCTGTGCTTCTGTTTTATTTCTAGAGACGCAGTATCAGGAGCCAGCGGCCTGTCCTGTCCCGAGTCCCCTTCCTCTGGCCTCCATCCTGTGCTTGGCCGCCTGGCTCTGTGGCTCCTCCCAGGAGGAGGGATGGCAGGGACGCTGCACCCCAGGTCCAAGCATCGGCTCCCAAGCCTCGAGTGGCCGACCCCATGTGCCCTCAGGCATTTGCCACCTCGGAAAGAATGCGCTCAGTCAGGCCGCAGACCAGCCAGTCACACCGGCTAACCCTCAGGCGCGTGAGTAGAACGGCATATCCTCAGGCCACCGGCCACTCCCAGACACGCGGCACCCTGTCATGTGTGACAGGGATTGTGCCGTTTGATCCATAGCTGTGGCTGACCCCTGCACCTTCTACTGCAGCTTTCCGATCCGCTTCCAAGGGCTCTTCCTTTTTTTTTTTTTTTTTTGCGGCACGCGGGCCTCTCACTGTCGTGGCCTCTCCCATTGCGGAGCACAGGCTCCGGATGCAGAGGCTCAGTGGCCATGGCTCACGGGACCAGCCGCTCCGCAGCATGTGGGATCCTCCCAGACTGGGGCATGAACCCGTGTCCCCTGCATCGGCAGGCGGACTCTCAGCCACTGCGCCACCAGGGAAGCCCTTCCTTATCTTTGAATGTTTCTCTTTAATAGCATCCAGCTCCAGTTCCAACAGCCTCTCCATCCTCGGAGAACAGGAACAAATGCTGTCACCCGTCCTGACAGCTGCCATCTCTTCCTGTCTGTCTGCATTGGCCTCTCACGTCAGCCTTGCTCAAATGTCTGGGCACCCTTGGCTGTGGGCTCCTGTTTACGCCCAGGGCTCTGGCCGCAGTGCAGCTGGCTACCAGTATCCAGGTGGTGATCTGGGGAGCCACCCATGCCCCCAACATTGGGAGCTTCCACCATTTTGGGAGCCACATGGGGGGCTCATGCTCACCTACCCCTGTTCTCGGGACAGCAAGGGCATCCCCAGTCCAGAGAGCCCCACCCTACCCAGGGAACCACCTCTGGCACCAGCAGCATGGAGTGCGAGGGGATCTAGGACCCCACGTCATCCAGCGCCTGCCCTGGCCACCCACCCTGCCACCCCTGGCCCCTTGTCACCCTCCCCACCCACGTCCAGGTGCTGTCACTGCCTCAGTTCCTGCTCTCTCCATCCTCCAGGCTGTATCTCTGTAAAGTCCTTTAATGGCGTTTTAGTTGCCTTTTGGGAGGGAGAAGAATCACACGCTGTGTTCCATGTGTTTTTCCTCTCCTTATTTCTGCCCCAGGGCCTTTGCACTTGCTGCCCCTTTGGCCCAGATGTCTCCTCAAATCCTAGTGCAGCTGGCTCCTCCACGATCTTCCCCAACACCTCCCAAGGCATCTTCCCTTCTTCTTTGTGATAGCTTCTGATAGTTTCTTCTGGTAGCTCTGTATACCTGCCTGTTAGCTATGGGAGACCAGGACTAACTTCCTACTAGAGCCCCAGCCAAGCCTGCGCTGAATAAATGAAAGGACGAAGTAGAAACAGAGGCAGAGGCCCCATCTTTTCAGCAGCTGAGAAGGCAGGTGCTGGCAACCCAGGCCCTGGGCTTTGAGGAGCCCCCTCCTCCCCTGGGTCTCTGTTTCTTCTTCTGAAAACAAGGGTAACAGCAGCCTGACCCCGCCAGCTGACAGAGGAACCAGTCAAACAGGTGCCAAGAGCAGTAGAGTGAGGTGGCAGCCTGTGTACTCATCTTAGAAGCACTAATACTGTCAGAAGCCACCTGAGTGGGGGCACAGAGTTCCCTCAGGAGAGCATCTGGGTAGGAAGCAGAAGCTGGCTGCAGGGGCGGCATCCCCGGCTACCCAGGACCAGGCTCGTGGGAGGGGAAGGGGCCAGCTGGTCTTGGCACAGCAGCCCACCGTGGCTGTCATAGAAAGAACTGGCAACAGGGGGACACCAGCACATCAGATACGGGGAGAGGAGTTCCATGGGAGCGGCTGAGGTGGGGGAGCAGGAATCTGGATGCTGGGACAGCAGGGGCAGTGGGTGCCACATCAGATCAGAGCAGGCTTTCCTAGAGGCCCTGTCACCGTGGTGGCCCTACCCAGAGTCCCTTCTTCTGCACAGACAAACCATGGGCAAGGTCCTGTTCTCGGCACTTAAGACACATTAACTCATCTCATCCTCACATCACCCCTGGGAGGCCCAGAGAGGGCAAGCAACTTGCCCACGGCCACACAGCAACCACTACACCCTCCCACGGTCCCTTCCATTCTGTTGGTTGAGACCTTTAAAAGTGGACAAAGTCTTCCATCCCACAATGAAAAACCAAAACTTAGAAGACTACCATTTTGACACACTCAGAAATAAAGTTTAAACCATTAATCACCAGATAGAAACTGACACATGTTAACTGTCATCAAGATGTTTTCTTTAAATACGGCCCATTCTCATAACAAGGAAGTTTTACACCTGCAGCATTTATCAGCTGAGAAGCCCAGCACCCCACTTCTCCCCTGACTGCTCACCACACAGGTGGGGACCTCTTGGGTTCCCCACAAGCTCTTCCAGAAGGGCACGGCCTGGCTGTCATACCAGGACACCAAGTAAAAAAGATGAGCTACTGGTGACCAGCACCTGCTGGTATGAAGCCAAAGCAAAGCTCAGGCTTGTGGCTCTGGACTAGCCCCAGTGACCGTGGCAGCATCCCCAGAGCAGAGGGGGGCAGAGCCCCAAACCTGCTCACTGACACTTACCTGATCTGAGCAAAACGGCAGAGAAGCTCCCAGAGTGTCTGGCCTGAGCAGAAAGTGTCTTGCAACCTGGAGCCATCATCCAACTGCAGAGCAATGCGCACCTGAGGGGCGAGATACAGGAACCAAGTCAGGAAGAGGAGCAGCTATCCCAGCTGCTGGTCTGATCCTTAGGGCACAGGCGGAGGGCATTGTGTTTGCTGAATTTTAGTAAGTGAGCACACTGCCTTACAGGATAATTTTAACAATTATCTCCCTAAATAGTGACACAAGTCTATAACCCACAAGGGGGTAAATTCTCCTCTGGTCCCTCTGTTGAACAACAGACACACTAAAGCACGAGTGCAGAGACCCTAGGTAAGGACCCTGCACAGCCCCACCTGTCACAGCCCAGCGCGTGACTCTCTAGGTCATTGCTACTCCTGCCCTTCTAGCCAAGGGACTCCTCAAGGGCACGTTTATTTACATTAAATCCCAATAACAAACAAAGGAGGAACTGTTCTGTGGGAAACTGCGAGGGGGTCTCCAGCACACCCAAGGAACCCACAAGGGAAGTCAGGGTGCTTCCATGTGAAAGGCTGAGAACCACAACTGTAATGGAAAAAGAAGTGTATTAATAAGCTCAGCCCCAGGCGCCTGACTCCTGGTGGGCTCTGGACAGAGAAGCAACACCCCAGGGAATGAGCCTCCTTGACTCTCGACATGGATGAAAACCACTTCCCTGCAGTGTTGGGAGAATTTGCAGTTTTGTATGTAAAGGACCCACTTGTGCACAAGAGAGCAGCTATCACCATGATTCTTGTCTCTATCCACAGTAACCCTAGTGTCATTCACTAAATCCCTAGGACATAAAAGTTACTGATTTGGTAGAAAGCAGTGGACTGCAGTCAGGAGACTCAGGCTGTGGTCTAGCCAAGACTGGTCAGAGGAAGCCTGCGCCCCTCAGCTGGGTGTCCTCGTCCCAGAAGTGAAGCTGCACTGGACACCGCACAGAGTCCTGTGGGCTCTAAGACTCTTGGTGATTTTCTGACCAGAAACATCAGGTTGTATGGTGGATGCTACCAGCACGCTGATACGGACACAGCACAATTAACCGCCTCTCCACCCCCCACCCCCCACAAAAATTCAGCACAAAGAATGAGAAGTCTCACTTCCAATCATCAGCTTTTGGAGTAGAAAAGTGGCTCTGGCCTAACCTAGAGAAGGCAGTCTCACCCACGGACGAGGACAAGTGCCTCGCCTGCACAGCCCTCTGAAACAGCCCACGCTCCACACCCCGTCTGCTCGGCCTGCTGATACATCCTGCGGCCCAAATGGTCTGAATGGAAGAGCCGGGAGGAGCAGTGCCACCAGTCCCTCCTTGAGAGCCACCTACCATGTTCTCGGGCCCCTCGCGGCTCCGGGAGATGGGCACCATCTCCAGCTTGGCGTTATTGGGCAGATTGGCGAATCTCCACTGGAGAGAGAGGTCAAGCACATTCCTCTGAAACCTGCAAAACAGACCAAAGCCACAGGCTGCCCGCCGACCCGAACACAGCCCAGCCCTGCCGGGACCACGGCACAAGCAGAGTGACGCCCACGTCTGGCTAGCAATTCCACAGCCCATGGCGCCAAGGCTGCAGGAACAGAGTGACGGCTGGCAAGCCTGCAGAGACAGGGTGGGTCCCTGACTCCAGCAGTGGGTCTTCCAAAGGAAAGAGAGAGTGAGCATTGATACAGTTCAGGCAAGAACAGAGAGAACACAGACAGGTCACCCCTGGGGCAAAGCGAGGGCCTGCTCTTTCAGACAGTGAAGCAGCAACCAGCCCAAGTACAAACTCAGAAGATAAAAGCTCGTGTGGGCATGACTAAGGGGTGTGCACCGTGCTCTGCACAGAAAAGTTCTAACAGAACGATGCCTTGTCGTCACTGCTCGGAGCTGCAGCAGTCTGGCCACTGCGGCCACTCTCCCTGTGCTGCTGGCCATCAGCCAAAATGACCCGCTCCTGTCACTCCTGCTTCCTGCTACCCTTGGAAGCAGGGCCACAACCCCAAAGACCAGTGACAGAGGCAAAAGTTCTAGAGAACCACAAATGGAATGACCGGGCCTGAAGTCTCCATGGGGAGCCAGGCCCTCACGGTGGCTGAGATTCACAGATGAAGGGCTGAGACTGCCACTCCTAGCTCACAAAGCCAAGTCCTCCAACCCTGGAGCAGCCGTCAGCCTCTCTGCCTGTGTCCTGCGTGTTTCAGCTGCTGCACAGGGACCTGGCAGCTTAGAGCTTCCAACAGATGAGGAAGAGGCCCACGTGGGCTTGCAGCCTCCTGACCCTCATGCGTAGAGCTCCTGGATCCAAGGAGGGATGGTTCTTGGAAGGAACTGAGGGGAGCAAAGTGAACTGGTGAGTCAGGGCGGAAATATCCACAGCCAGGAGAGGAGGGCAGGTGCAGAATCCAGGGACCTCCGAGACGCCTGCTGCTCTCTATTGACAGCCTGCCCTCCCGAGAAGCACAGTCAGGGTCGCGGTCACCCTACTTCACAAACAGGAAACTCAGATGAGAAGTGCCAGCAGGTAGCCCAGGCCACCCAAAGGCAGTGCTGGGACTGCAATCTGCAGCTCCTGATGTCCACCTCAGATCATACCTCTTTGGTGGACTGACAGGGAGTCAGATGCCCACTCCTGAGAAGAGGAGAGAGAGGAAGGGGCGTGGGCTCTGAAGGCCTGGACACTGCCCCACCCGTGGGCAGGGAGGGTGGCGGTCAGGTGGCCCTGGAGCCTGAGTGACCCTGGGCCCTTAGCTCCCAGGAACCCTACAGGAAGGAGAACCACCACTGTTAACCCTATAGATCACTTGGGTCTCAGAAAAGCTCCTGCCCACAGCAGGAAATAGTTCTGCCATGTGGCCTTGATTTTACAAGAGACAGACAGCAGCCAGAATAAATCACCAGGAGAGTGAAAAAGAGAACTTATTTATGCCTCTCAGAAATCAGACTGTGAGCTCTATTTTCAATGAACGTTTAGGGGGAAAACTACAGCACTAGTGAGAGAATGTGAGCTTTCAATACACACAAAGTGGTCACCCGATGGCATGAATGCCAAGATGCCTTTGGAAACAATGGTTTTCTGAACATGAATAGGGCGTTTAGAAGACTTGGGAAAGAAACACCTTTGATACCCATCTTCAACACTGGCTGGAAATTGCCTTATAACAACCTCAACGTCAAGTGCAAGACAGGACAGAAGACCTAAGGAAAACCCGAGAAGCGGGGCTCAGAGCTCTGGAGATGACAGGAAGGGGTCTCACACACGTACACACACATGCGTGTGCAAAACGCTGCCTTCGGTGGCAGTGGCAGCAGTTTTTAAACAAATTACACAGTCGGTGGATACAAAGGAGACAAGAGAAAAATCAATACATGTTGTAACAGTCCAACCAGGCACCACGTGGAGATCTCAGGCAGGTTCAGGGAGAGCAAAGAAAGGGCACACAGCTCTGTGACAGGATGCCAGGGGACAGCCCAGCACTGGCCCTGGGATTCTCGGTGGCAAGAGGCAGAGACCTGGGATGACATGAGGGCATCTCCACTCACACCTCCTCTGCAGAGCCCTACGTGAGAGGCAGCACGGGCCAGGTCTAGCAGAGCAGGCTCCCACCCCTTGGGCTCCTCTCTATCCCTAAATGTGAGGACAGCCAAACAGTGAAGGACACGCCACTGCTAAGATTGGAAGCTCCCCATACGGGACAGAAATCCATACCCACCAGCGCGGGGTTTTGAGCCCTTCATTGCCTCAGACTCCACAAGAATCTGGTAAAAGCCCTTTCTTTGGAAAAATGCCTGCACACAAAGACCCATGCACACAACTCCAGGGTCTGTGAGCCCACCAGAACCCACCTACAGTTTGCAGGTTTCTTCCCATTTCTCCACGACCACCTCCTCTTGCCCTCAGAGCTCCACCAGGAACTTACACAACCAAATGCACAAAAGCCCTCTGCAGTGGGTAGAATGGTGGCCCCTAAAGAGACATATCCACATCCTAACACCCAGAACTCATGAATGTGCCTTATTTGGAAACAAGGCCTTTGCAGATGTAATTAAAGATCTTGAGATGAGGTCATCCTGGATTACATGGTAGCCCCTAAATTCAAAGACAAGTAGCCTTATAAGAGACAAAAGGGGATAGACACAAACACACAGGAAGCAGGGAGGCAGAGACTGGAGGGAGGCGGCCACAAGCCCAGGGACGCCTGGAGCCCCCAAAAGCTGAAAGAGGCAAGACAGGTGCCTCCCCTAGACCTCTGGAGGGAGTGCGGCCCCACCAACACCATCATTAGGGGCTTCTAGCCTCCAGAGGGTGAGAGAATAAACCTTGTGGGTTTAAGCCTCAGCAGGGCCCTGCGGGAAGGGTGGATGGATTTGGAGCCCGAGGCCCGGCCAAAGCAAACTCACTTCAGGTCGTACTCGTTGGGGTTGAAGTCCTGCCGATGGCACGTGTCCTCCAGGACCTAGGGGTGAGATGAGGGCATGAGCCACTGTATCTGGCCTGGTGGGCCCCGGCGGGGGTAGGCAAGTGCCACTGAGGCAGCCAAGGGCACAGAGTCCACCTCTTGGAGAGCCGGTCGGCTCTGTAGGACTAAGCCTAATACAAGCCAGGTGATGGACCGTCCACTCAACAGCTCCACACGTCTCACCTGCAAATCCTGCTCACTCTCCTCCTCCTCACTGGGCCTGCTTTGTCAACCCAGCTCTGTGGGACCCAACAAACCGGGTCCCCAACAAACCTGGCACCACAGACATCTTCCTACACTCGGGGACACCCCACACACAGAGAATAAAGTTCAAACTCCACAGAGACCCAGCTCGAGTGGGTCCTAGGTGCCTCCCTGGGCGGGAGCCCCAGTCCCTACCCTGCACACACTGAGTTACCATTCATCGTCTCAGTCCCCTGCACCACCGTGTACGTGCACCGTCCCCTACACATCAGGGCCCAACACGCATTTCCAACGTAATGCAATCGACGTCCGCCAGCTGCCCGGTGAAGTGCTGCGAGTGACTCAGCACACCCGGCCACAGCACACCGAGACGAAGGGCGACCCCGGGGTGGGGACAAGGTTCGGGGGCCCTCGGAGGCGGGCTCGGAGTACCGCGAGCTCAGGTGGGGGTGGCAGAGGCCGCGACCCCCGCCAGCCCCTGAGTGCGGCGCCCCCGCCCCCACGGACCCGGAGCCCGGCGCGGAAGTGGGCGGGCCCACCGCGCCAGGAGGCCGCTCATTGGACGTCGCAGACCCCGCCCCGAGGGTCCCGCCCGGCCCCGCCCCCGCGGCCCTCGCAGGAACCGCAGGAGCGGCTGGCGCCGAGTCGCAGCCGTCGCGTCCCTGCTTGCCGCCCGCCGCCCGCCCGCGGCCGCACCTGCAGTAGCACTGTGCTCGGCGTCACCTTCACCGTGTGGCGCCGCCCGTTCGGGGCCAGCACCGACACCGCAGAGCCCCCGCTGCCCGCCGGGGCCGCCATCTTCTGCTCACGTGACCCGCCGCCGCCCGCCCAGCGTCAAACTTTATCCGCAACAGCCGGACGCACAGCCTCGCGGCCTCGGGGGCGGGCCCTGGGGCGGGGCGGGGCCAGCGCGCCTCCGGGCCCGCCCCTGCCTGGCCACGCCCCCAGTGCTTTCGCGGGGCCTGCGAGCGCGCCCCCGACGTTAGATAGGCGCGGTCACTCCAGCGCGGCCACGTGGCCCCGGTTCTGGGCCGGCGGTGCGGGCAGCGAGTGCACCTAGGCCTCGGCTCCCTGTCCTCGCCGGCCCGTCCTGGGTCCCACTGCCCCCCTTCCTGCCCCCTCTGGTCCCGAGGGGTAGGGTCAGGCCCGGTACCCCTACGGAGTGAATGCGTGCCGGCCGTGGGGTTGTGTCAAGGTCAGGGAGCAGCTGCCAGGAAAGGCCGACCAGAAACTCCAAACCAGAGAGCAGATTCAATGAAAGTCTGTGACGAGCATTCTGCCTGTCCGTGCTCTCACTCTGCCAGCAGCTAAACTCTGACAGAACTTGTCCCCCAATTCCACCCGCCCAAGGCAGTGGAAGGGCCGGGCGGAGGGGCGTGCGGGATCCTGCCACCCCTCTGGTGTGGGTGCTGTCACGCCTTGGTGTAGCTGACACATCTGTCTCACAAGCAGTTTCATACTGACAAACAGATGACTGCACGCTTATGCGAGAAAACGGGAAAGCCTCAGGGTAGCCACAGCTCCACGGCCACCCCTCACAGTTTGCCTCACAGTCCAGAGGGCCTGTCTAGCACTCTGTGCAACCTCAGTGCCTCACTGAGCCACACACACTTCCTGGTCGCCATCGGCCAGTCCCCTCTCCTGAGGCCGGGGAACACCACAGGGCACAGGACAGAGAAATTTTCTGGCTCAGAGACAGCGTCTGCTGACCTGCCCCACCCCCTCCTACCTGCTCACATGGGTCTCATCATCTATGTGTAGCCGAGTACACGAGGCCTTGGAGCAGACACCTGTGGGGCATTTGTGACCAGCTTGCTGCCTGCAAGCTCTCAAACCCACCCTTCAGCCCAGCAGGGCCCCACATGCAGTTCTGCGGCAGCCAGGCCCCAAGTTGCCCCCAACCTGGCCTCTTCAGCACTGTGGGGTTTCCTCAGAGCCTCATCTGCACTGGGACAGGCCTTTCGTGCCTGCTCACTTGTTTACTGGCTGTCCCAGGGCAGTCCCTTCTGTCTGGCCCTCCGCCGGCAGGCACGCAGAGCAGAGCCTGGCACGGGGTGGGTGCTCTGCAAACATCTGTGAGAGGAATGACTATCGATGGGGGGAAAAACGAATGCACAGTCCCCCCACATGTGCCTTCTCCTCCTTCTGCTGCCACTCACCTGGCAGGGGCAGGGTGCCCCAGGCTCAATGGGGTCTGTGTCCTGGCATTGGCACTAGGAGGTGGGAAAGGCAGAGCAGACCCGCCTCCCTTAGTGGCCTGGCTGGGCCAGACCTGGTGAAGACCAAGCAGGACAGAACAGACCCCACAAAGCTCCCATGAAGCAAGCCCCAGAGCCGACCCCTGGATGCTGGACCTCAGCTTGAGAAGCCTCCAGAGGCTGGAAATGCCCAGCAGAGGCTCCCCTGGTACAGGGGATTATTTCAGGCTGGAGGCAAAAATTCCAGGTTAACACACCAGCTCCACACCACAGCAGGAAGGACCCTCACCTGCCCCATGGCAAGTTTGCCATAGATTAGGACCCACACGCCTGGCCCTCCATTTGCTCTGTGGGGAGGCTGCCTCCTCGTGCTTACCTTCCTCAGTTCCTCACTGCAACTTGTCACCTTCCCTCAAGGCCCCATCGCCTCCTGCGGGTGGTCCAGGCACAGCCTTAAGGGCGTGATCACAGCAGAGGTCACAGAGATGACTGTAGGGTCAAAGATCATCTTTGGGGGACTTCCCTGGCGGCCCAGTGGTAAAGAATCCGCCTTACAGTGCAGGGGATGCGGGTTCGATCCCTGGTCAGGGAACTAAGATCCCACATGCTGCGGGGCAACTAAGTCTGTGTGCCACAACGACTGAGCTCGCCAGCCTCAACTAGAGCTCACACGCCCTGGAGCCCTCACACCACAACTAGAGAAGAGAAAACCTGAACACCACAACTAGAGAGAAGCCCGCATGCTGCAGTGAAAGATCCCACGTGCTGCAACTAAGACCCGATGCAGCCAAAAAATAAATAAATAATCTTTAGGGAAAAAAAAATCATCTCTGAGAGGCGTTCAAGGCCCCAAAGGGGAGCCTCTTCTTCGTGCTCATAGTTCAGCCTCTCTCTGCAGCTCACATTTTTCTTTCCAAATTTGCCATTTTAAAAAATAACAGATCTGTACATTAACTTTCACAGCAGCTTTACCTAATAGTCAAAAGCTGGAATGAACCTGGATGGCCTTCAACAGGTTGAGCAGTTAAACAATGTGGCACATGCACACATGGAGCACTGCTCAGCAATCAAGAGAATGAACTGACACCGCAGCCTGGGTGAGTCTCCAGGGAAACACGCTGAGTGAAAAGAACTGGTCCCCAAAGACTGCATACTGTACCATTCCATTTATATAGCATTATGGAAATGACAGCATTTGCCTTTTCTCTCTGCATTAATATATGCATATGTATTTATATTTGAAAGTAAGTTGATGACATCCAGGCACTCTTCCCCCAAATAATGCGGCAGCTCCCCTAAGAACCAGGACCTTCTCCTTTTTAATCATAACCCAACACCACATCCAACAACCATGGATATAATGATATTATCTAATACACAGCCCACTTTAGACTTTCCCTTGTTGTCCCCAAATGGTCCTTTATAGCTGGTTGTCACATTGCATTTTGTTGTTGGGTCTGTTTACACTCCTTTAATCTACCACAGTCCTGGGAATTCCCTGGTGGTCCAGTAGTTAGGACTCTGCACTTCCGCTGCTCAGAGCATGGGTTCGATTCCTGGTTGGGGAACTAAGATCCTGCAAGCTGTGTGGTGAGGCCAGGAAAAAAAAAAAAAACCACCCTACCACAGTCCCTCTATTTTTTGTTTCGTTTTAATTTTTCATGACATTTGCATTTTTTAGAGCCCAAGGCTGGATCTGTCTGATCTTTTCCTGGAGTTAAACACTCAGTGCAGTGAGGCAGCATAGATAACAGCCCCCCAGGAGGTCCAGGATATCAGTTTGTCCCATTAGTGGGGACGTGCAGACTGAACCTCCACGTTCCAGGTCCCGTGTAGACTGAATAAGCTATGTGTGGGGTAATTCTTTGAGAGCACAAATATGATGTTTTTCCAAGAACCATTTACCCAGTGGTTTTAGCATCAGTTGATGGTCCTTGCCTGAATCCATCATTACATTTATGGGGCAAAATCACAAGCTTCCAACTTTATCATTCCTCTACATTTAATAGGCATTTTTTGGTCAAGAATTTTTTTAATTCCTAAATATTAATATGGACTCATGGATTATTTTTCTTCATTCAGTTATTCTTTTTTTTTTTTTCAGTTATTCTTTTTGATGCTCAAATTTGATCCAAATTTGGCCAGTGAGATACACACCCCCTTTAAGCTGGCTCCTGTGCTCCCTTGGGTGGGGGGGCAGTGACTTTTTATTTTCATATTATTTCAAACGTAGAAGTTGCAAGAACAGTAAAAGGAACCCCTGCATACCTCTTAGACAGACTCTCCAGTTGTTTACATGTCGCCGATTTGCTTCATCATCATTATCTCTCTCTCTCTCCATATATATGTATATATGTTCTGAACCACCTGAGAGTAAATGGAGACGTTGTACACCTCTGCCACTAAATACTTCAGTGTGTATTTCTCAAGAGCAAGGCCGCTCTCTTACTTCACCACCGAACTGTGATACAACATTGGGAGATCTGTCATTGATACCACACTCCGAGCTACTCTACCGTCACCTGTAGCACTCACATCTTTCCTGCATCTTTTCGATGTTTGTGTTGTTCTCTGAGCACTTCATCACTTCAGCCACAAGAAAGTATTTTAGGCCCCCCCAGGATGTCCCTGCCCCAGCCCTGAATGCCATTTCTCAAGGAAGCCCTAGTCCCTTTTTGAGGGGAATGAGATTTAGAAACCGAGGTCTGGAGCTGAGCACGTTCGTTGCTACCGGTGTGCCTCTGGTTTGTAGGCCCTCTCAGGGGACAGAACTAGCATCCTGAATTCACCACCCCTCAGTCTTCTTCTTCTTCCCTCCTTCCGTATTTATATTTGGTTGAATTGTATGAAATTGCCAATATTCAACCATTTTCAATCTACAAAAAAAGGTACAACCAAATATCCCCTTATCCACAGTGAGAACCCTTGTTTTCAGCAGCATCAATATATTTATTAATTTGCTCTGTTCCAAAATACCCTTCAGGGACTTCCCTGGTGGTCCAGTGGTTAAGACTCTGCACTCCCAATAGAGGGGGCCCGGGTTTGATCCCTGGTCAGGGAACTGGCTCCCGCATGCATGCTGCAACTAAAAGATCCCACATGCTGCAACGAAGATTCCCACATGCTGCAACTAAGACCCGGTGCAGCCAAATAAATAAATAAATATTAAAAAAACAACAACCCTCCAAATAGCTTTGGAATTACTACAACAATACTGCTAGTAACCAGACCTACTAAGGAAATCTCAAGATTTCTTTGTAGTTATTTTTGTCCTCAAAATATATCGTACAAAAGAAATACAGAGTATTGTGTTCAAAATTATTTGAATTAATTCTTTTTCGTGTGTGTGGTTATGTTAATTGGATACACATGTTCATTTATTACTGAATTTTAGGGTCTTTTTCACTCTTTTTTGATTTAATGTTATATTTTGATTATGAAATATATTTATTTATTATTTGATTTGAATATTATTTGATTCAAAAGTTATAAGTATAAAATGACACATAGCCAGAAAAGGGTCCTCCTTCTTCATCCACTCCCACTCACCCCCATAAGAACTAATCTTCTTCTGGTTCTGGGGTAGCTTTCCTGCCTTTTTGCAAAGATGAGCACATGCATGGAGCAGAGGCGGATTCTTCCTCTCCTTCCTTCTTACACAGCAGGTGACACAGAACATACCCTCATTTGTTCTTTTCTCTGCAGCCTACGTGACCCACTCTGGGACCTCGTCTAACTCCGCTCCCCTCCACAGTGCGGTACACCCAGAGCACAAAGTCCTGGACGTTGTATAGGCTGTCACAGCATCCAGGCAGCCTAGGGAGTGGTCAGGGCATGGGGTCCCGGCTCCCCTACCTGAACCAAGCAGAGCTTTGACACCTCCTGGCTGCCCAGGCCTCCGTTCTTCATCTGTAAAACTCGACCCAGAGAGGTGGAGGTCAGCGCAGGTGAGCCAGACAGAACATCACAGGCGGCAGTTCCCCCCAGTAGCTGTGGGAAGTCCTGAGCCCAGTCAGAAGGTGAGGCTGGGGTCCTCACCCCAGGCTGCACAGAATCCTTTCAAGGTTGGCCTGGGTCCCACCTGAATGCTGGGGTGGGGTGTCCCTGGTGGGACCAAGGCTGTATTTTCCAAAGAAACAATGTCCCAGACTGTGGTTCTATTAGGACTTCAGGTCATAGGTTAAAGTTAAAAAGCCCATGGCTGGGCTGACCTGGGAACCGAAGCGCCTCGAACCTGTCTCTTTGGGAAAGTTATGGCTCATTCTCAGAGCAAGTGGCTTCTGAAGCTCTTCTGAGCTGGGCCCACGGAGGCACAGCCCTGCCCCACACTGTGCTTACGGTCCAGCCGAATGCATTTAAAAATATGTATGTAAAGATATATATAATTGTGGTAAAATTGCAGTTTAAATTTAATCAGCTTAAAATATATTTTTTTAAATAAATTTATTTATTTTATTTATTTATTTTTGGCTGTGTTGGGTCTTCGTTGCTGTGCGCGGGCTTTCTCTAGTTGCGGCGAGCGGGGGCTACTCTTCGTTGTGGTGCGCAGGCTTCTCACTGCGGTGGCTTCTCTTGCTGCAGAGCACGGGCTCTAGGCGCGCCGGCTTCAGTAGTTGTGACACACGGGCTTAGTTGCTCCGTGGCATGTGGGATCTTCCCGGACCAGGGCTCAAACCTGTGTCCCCTGCATTGGCAGGTGGATTCTTAACCACTGTGCCACCAGGGAAGTCCCTTAAAAATCTACTTTCCAGCATAGATCCTTTGGGAGTTTATCTGTATTATCAATAAGGCAGTGGCTTTCCACCGCCAAAGAAAAAAATGTAACTTCCTGGTGGCTGCGTGCTGCTCACTCTCACCGCTCTCCACCGCACAGCCTCCTTCAGCCCATCCCCCAAGCCTTTCCTCAGCTCCCTCACGTCATGAGGGCTATGCCCACATGTCACCTGCTGGGGGACTTCCCTGACCGCATCCCACCTGCCACCCTCTGCCTGGTTTTCTCGTTTTCTCTCCCCATCTGCCCCCGCACCCCCAGCAGACAAGCCTGGGCCAGGGCTCCGGTGAGTGAGTGTGAGATCGTCAGGGACCCTTCCCCCGTGCATGGAGCTGCCCTACATCTGGTCTCAGTCGGTGGCCTCCAGGCAGGGCAGACACCTTGGACAGGTAAGAACCTCGGCTCATTCTCACACATGCAAGAGAGATCACACTATCGATTTCACGAAATGAGCTGCGTTTCTACGTTGCCACCCTACCCGCTGGCAGAATAATCAATGCCCTTGACTCAGGAGCTTTCTGGGCCCTCAGCATTCTCCTCTGAGAAATGGATCCTGACTCCTAGGTGGAGGGTGGTAGTGCTTCTGCAAGATGGTATAAGGAAAGTGTTCAGCATAGTTCCCACAGCCCTCTCACAAGTAAGCAAACACACTGGGGTCTGGAGAGGACAGGGAAGGCCACCTTCCTGCTCCTCCTCACCTCATCTTCCTCCCTCCCAGGCAGCGGCTAGACAGCTGTTCCCAGGCTCTGCTTTGAATTAAAAAGTGGTGTGGCCCTTTAAGAGAAGCATCCGCCACCCCCGCTGCCCTGCTGCCCCCTTTGAAGTCCCTGGCGCTGAAAGGTTCCCAGTGGCAGATCTGAGGGTTTGTTTCTGCCTCCCCAGAGGCCACGTGCGGATCACAGGGTGGGAGGGAGGGAGGGCCGAAGGTCACAAGGCCGGCCAGGCCTCCCTGGCCTGCAGCCGCTATTGCAGCAGGCACTGAGGACCAGCAGGCTGCATGGATGGGGACCAGGCGGCTGGAGCTCATTAGGGCTCAGCAGAGCCAGCAGCTGGGAGAGCTAAGGAGGAGATGTCTCCCGCCCTCCCCGTGGGCCTGGGGCAGCCTGACTTCCCCAACGCCCTCTCACCTATACAGTGAGGAGCATGCGCTGGCACTTCGGAGACGCTCTGGCGACACCCCAAGAAGCCCCATCTGCACAGATGTGTAGGAAGCCCCTCCCATCGCCATGACCTTCCTCCCCCCAGCTTTGGAATATGGCTGGTTCCAGGTGGACCCAGGTGGACCCTGACACGCCACAGTTAGCTGAGGTCAGCTGTGGGTTGGCATCCAGGAGGGTTCTTCAGCCAGGACTGCCCACAAGCCAGGTGTGGCTGTGTGAGGGGGGTGGGCTGGGGCAGGGGCTCTCAGAAGCTGGCTCCCAGGGGTCGAGCCTGGGGCCAGAAAACGCTACTTGTCCTCTGTTCACCAGGCACCGGAGGATGGGGTTTGCAGCAGAGTGGCAGGAGCATCTGGGACTCAGCTTCCTCCCGCTCTCACCCATAAGTAAAGGGGGCTCTGACTCCCACATGTTCCCAGTCCTAGGGTGAGGTGTGTGTGGGTCTCTTCTGCAGGTGACCCCAAGGCTGCTCAGGCCAGGCCTGCAAATGGCCACCGATTCCCAGGAGAGGACTTCTTCTGGCATCATGCCTAGGAGCTGTCTATTAAAGCCTGTAACTGACCAGGTGGTCCCAGCCCCACCTTCCCCTGCCCCTGCACCAGATGGCTCCAATGGACTTTTCTCATCAAGGCCCCAGGATGTGAGGCAAGGGGGGTTCCTACTGATGGATGGGGGGGCTTGGGGAAACCAAAAGTGTTCAAGCTCTGTAATTGCATGGCCTGAGCTTAAGGCCCCTCCCCCAGCTCAGAGCCGTCGGTGGGCTCTTGCCTGGCTATGGAGCGGGGTCTCCATTCAGGGCAAGCCACTGGGGGGAGTGCAGTGGTCTGCCCCACTTCCCTGCCCTCTTGGGCCTCAGAGGCCAGCAGCTGGGACGCAGAGCCGCCCAGGTGGTTGTGTGAGGCGGGGCGTCTGAGGCCTGCAGGCAGCAGCTGGGCCCCAGACGGCAGAGGCAGCAGCTGCAGCACAGAGCAGCCTTGTGCTCTTGGAGCCCGGGGCTCAGGGCCCTCGGGGATCCCCAGGAAGGAGCCGGCTGTGTGATATGGGGCCGTCCCAAGTCCAGGCAAGGGCACTGGGTCTGGAGCTCCTGGACATCCTGAGGACCTGAAGGCCCAGTCCCAGGTGGGATCCCCTGCACCACTGACTGTCCCCACCATACCTTCCTCCCCAGGGCCTGCCTGCCAGTCTGGGCCCCAAGCCTGCCTCAACTCGGGCCCTAGCTCTTGCTTCCTGAAATGTGCCATCTCTGACGCCCCCTTCCCAGGAATTGGGCACATGTCCATGTGTGGACCACAAGTCTCATTGGCCCCCTCTGTGCTCCCTTCCTTATATCTTCCTCCCCAAGGGACCAGCCCCTGAACCCCCATCCTATACCTGGGGATGCTGCTCTGAAATAGGCAGAGGCCCCCCTCTGGGCTCTCATTTTCCCAGGCCTCCTTGCACCTGGGCATGCATGAGATCTAAGCTTGACCAGAAGCACCTGCAGCCCACCTGAATGGGAGCCAGGAAGCCAAGAGGCAGGAATGATACAGAACCCACCCTGGACATGGCAATCGGGGGGGCTGGTAAGCAGAAGCGTGGGTCCCATGTCCAGCATATGTGGTGTCCATGGCCCATGGGACCACTGCAACAAGGCAATTTGGGACATTGTTCCTGCTTCTCCTCCTCAAGCTTGAGTGTTGGCCCTCCAGACATTCCATGAGCCCCCTGTGCCCAGGACCTCAGTCTACCTTGGTGTCTGAAGGATGGCCAGCATCCACCAGGGAGCAATAACTATCAAACAAGTCCTGCCTCATTTCATGCTCTCATGACCCTGGAAGGCAGGTACTGTTCTCGTCTCCACCTTACACATAACAAGCCTGAGGTTCAGAGAGCCAGCTGCAGGCCCAGCAGCAGCAGAGCCAGGCCCTGAATGCAGAGATAGGCTCTCAGTCCCGCAGCTACATCTCTTAGTGTGTGGGCCCCACAGACATCTGTCTAATGAGTGAATGGGGGCATGTGCATCCCATGTCCCAGCAGGATCTCCAGGGTAGGACCAGCCCACCACGTTCATTCACCTGCCCCGCATCCCTGCCAGTCACCTGGTGCCTCAGGCCCAGCCTGCTGACCATCATTGGTTAGACCCATTGGTGTTTGGGGTTTTTTAGGTAAAATTCATAATATAAAACCACTTCAAGGTGTACAATTCCATGGCATTTAGTACATTCACAGTGTTATGCAACCATCAACATGATCAATTTTAGAACATTTTCGTCACCCCAAAAAGAAACCCTGTACCCATTAGCAGTCACTCCCTGCTCCTCCCTGTCCCCTGGCAACCAAAAGTCTGCTTTTCTATCTCTATAGATCTGCCTATTCTGCATATTTCATGTAAATGGAATCATAAGATATGTGGCCTTTTGTTTCTGGCTTATTTCACTTACCTTAATGTTTTTAAGGTTCGTCTGTGTCATAGCATGTGTCAGTACTTTGTTCCTTTTTATGGCTGAATAATAGTCCATTGTATGAATGGACCACATTTTATTTATCCATTTTTTTCATTATGGACGTTTGGGTTGTGTCCCCCTTTTGGCTATAGTGAGTACTGCTGCTGTGAACATTGATGGTCAAGTTTTTGTTTGAACACCTGCTTTCATCTCTTTTGGGATTATACCTAGGAGTGGAATTGCTGAGTCATGTGATAATTATACATGTAATTTATTGAGCAGCCACCAAACTGTTTCCATAGTGGCTGTACCATTTTATGTTCCCGCCAGCAATGCACGGGCTCCAGTTTCTCCACATCCTCACCAATGCGTGCTGTTTTCCATTTGTTTTTGTTTTTGTTTTCGTTTTTGGCCACACCACATGGCTTGCAGGATCTTAGTTCCCTGACCAGGGATTGAACCCGGGCCCTCGGCAGTGAAAGCGCCGAGTCCTAACCACTGGACCACCAGGGAATTCCCTGTTTTCCATGGTTTTGATCACAGCCATCCTAGTGGATGTGAGGTGTTATCTGAACTGCTGCTGTTTCACCAGGTTCCCCTTCCTCCCATGTGTCAAGGCCACAGTGGCCTCTGGGCTGAGTGCAGGCAGCCTGGAAGCAGAGGCCCGGAGCTGAGCTGAGGGGCTCCCAGAACCTGCTGTCCTAGAAACCCCCTCCCATATTTTGGGAGCTGAAAACTCTGAGTTGGGGGAGTCTGAGGTGCAGAAGGTAAAGCTGGCCCTTGAGGGGAGGGAGCCCAAGGACAGAGCTAGTCTGTCTGAGTCGAGAGAAGGATGCAGTATGAACAGCCAAGGAACGCTCTCTCAGGGGCTGTTACCACCAAGAGTCTGAGTTGGGGGTCTAAAGCTTAAAGAAGAGGGTGTGGGGAAGGCAGAGACACAGAAGGACAGGGAAGTTCTGGGGAAGACTCTTCACTTCTGCTAGTAGTGTTGAATAAATCAAACGGATTCATTTCGGTCAAAGTGCAGGCTAAATCTCATTATAGCAATACTAGCGAGTCCAACATGCATGCTCCCGCCTTGCACCGGAATTTCATTGGCAATTGTAACTGCCATTCCCACAGCACCGAGCACTTTCATGCAAGGGCTCCCGTAATCCCACAACAGCCCTCTGATAGAGGTACGGTCATTGCCCCGCTTTAAAGAAGAGGAAACAGAGGCACACAGAGAGGTCACGGGCCTTGCCCAGGAGCTCCTGCCAGGAAATGGCTCAGCGCCAGGTCCGTGTGAAGTACAACCCTACACAGTCTTGCCATCCGGCTGGAAGCAGCATTTCCCTGCCTGGGACTTGGAATAACAGGCTCCTAGACATAGAGGGTTCCTGGGGCGTGTTCTCCCCCATGCCTAGGAACACCTTCGCGTGGGGGACCTGTGTTTGAAATGCCTGCCTCTGGCCAGTCCCACGCAGGGCCTATATATTGACCTGAAGACAGGAGGGTGGCAAGTGTGGATTTCCAGATGAACAGCTCACGCTCAGCTCTTCTGCTGGCATGTCTGAGTCTCAGTTCCCCTCATCAGGAAAATGGGCGCCCAGCTGCACCACAGGAGCTTGTGGGGAGGACCTCTTTTTGTCACAGCTGCTCTCTCCTTCACTGAGTGACCCCAGCCAAGGCCGACATCTGGGGCACCTCAGCCTGATGTTAGGCTTCGAGGTTTAATTTACCGCTTAAACCTCACGCAGCAGCTCCCAAGGACCCTGTCTGGTCTCCCACTTTGTCTTCTGAGAGCCTGGCCAGAGCAGCCTGCTGTGTCTGTGCACGGGGTGGGTGTTGTAACGTTTTAACCCTCAGCCCATTACTCAGCCCAGGGACTGGTGAGGAGGACAGCTCAGGAGGCAAAGGCAGGGGCAGGGTCCCCGGTGCTGCCAGAGCCTCTGGCAACCTCTATTCTCCTGCCCCAGAGGGGCTGCAAGTGCCTGCCAGGGGACACAGCTTCCCCACTGCCCCGAATTAGGAGGGAGCTCAGGAAGCTCTACCCCAGCTCTAGACCTAAAAGGCAAGGTCTGTTTCCTGTCTTTACAATGGTGTAATGACATCCACGGAGCTGTGGCTGGGAGGGGAATGAGAGGTCTACCAAAGCTGTCTATGGCACTTTGTGGGTGTGCGTGGAGGGCAAATAAATGCCCTTTTTTTTCTTTTGTCTGCCCACCTAGCCGGGAGGAAGCCTCCTAAGTAAACAGCTGCCCCCTCATCCCGTTTTGATTTCTGAGGAGGAATCTCCTTCTGTCCCCAGTGAGGTGCACTGGGAAGGTGAGGTGATGGGGCAGATGCACTACGGTGCTTGGAGATCACTGAACAGAAACCAAGCCGGCAGCTCTTCCATCCGCGACCACCCCAGGGGCGGCTGGGACTGCGGGAGAGGTTCTTGGGGGTCCTTGGCATGGGGTGCAAAGCGAGGGCGCACGCGGGGAGGATCCAGGACCCCGCCCCGAGGCCCACCGACCTCGATAAGTGGCAGCGCCCCCTCTGCCCCCACTGCCCTCCGAGGGCCGCCCAGAATCTGTCCACCCAGGCGCGGGACAGGGCGACTCCCCCGTGGCGCCGTGCCGCGGCGCCCAGTCCCTCCCGCAGGTCGCCGAGGGCGCCGGGGCCTCGCACCACACCTGTCCGCTCCTCCGGGAGGCCCCGGCGCCTCTGCTGCCGGCCCCTCGGCGCGGAGCCCTGTGTCCGCCGTCGCTTTGATCCCGGGGGCCCCGCTGGATAAAAGTCCCGGGAGGCTCCGCGCCAGCGCCAGAGGGGAGGCAGCCGAGCCGGGCGTACCAGGAGGCTGGCGCTGGGCGAGCGACGCCGAGGAGCCGGGGCCGCGGGGCCGCCCTCGCCGGCCGCGGTGAGCGCAGGGCTCCGGGCCGGTTCGGGGTGGGAGTTGCGGAGCGGGGTTCTGGTCGCCCGTGGGTTGCTGTGGGCCTGGGCGGCGGGGGCGAGGGGACCCCGGGGGCTCAGGTGAGCGGTCCCCCTGTGCCCCCCAGCCCGTCGGGCCGACCCGCCCCGTGGCGGACGGAGCTCCCCCCGCGCAGAAAAGCCCCGCTGCTTCCCCACCGGCCCCCCCCCCCCGCCGCCGCCACCCCTTCCAGTCGCCCGGGGGCGGGGGCGGCGGCGCCGGGCTGGCCGCGATGAATGAGCCGCCGGGGCCGCCGGGCCGCGCTGCCCCCCACGGAGCCGGGCCGGGAGCGCCTCCGGCGGCCGCGGCGGGATAGTCCAGGCCCCTCCGTCAAGCTTGCGGTTTGGGAAGAAAAGGCGATGCCTCCGCCAAGAAAAGAGCGAGCGCGGCCCCCTCCCCCTCCGCCGAGCCCGGGCGGCGGCGGTGGCGGCACTTCTAACGCGCGGGCACCCGGGCCGCCGCGGCCCCCGCAAACTACGCCCAGGCTCGGCCCCCGCCGCTCATTGGCGCGGGCCGGAGCCAGCGCACCCAGACCCTGCGCTGCCCTCGGCCGGACGCGCGCGGAGCCCCAGCTGCCCAGGCCGACGGCGCCCGGCCCGAGAGCCTCGACGCCGAGCCGCCCTCGCCTCCTCTGCCGGGCCCAACGCAGGGAGCGGGGCGAACGAGCAGGCGCGGCTGGCGCCCCGCGGCCCGGGCGCCCCCGGCCCGGCGCCCTCGCCACCGCGCCGCCTCAAGGCCGCCCGCTCTCCGCAGGTGGCCGCGGGCCCGAGCAGCGCGGCCATGGGCCGAGGCGTGCGCGTGCTGCTGCTGCTGGGCCTGCTGCACTGGGCCGGGGGCGGCGAGGGCAGGAAGACCTGGCGGCGCCGCGGCCAGCAGCCACCCCCGCCGCCGCCCCCGCCGCGGGCCGAGGCGGCGACGGCGGCTGGGCAGCCGGTGGAGAGCTTCCCGCTGGACTTCACGGCCGTGGAAGGCAACATGGACAGCTTCATGGCCCAGGTCAAGAGCCTGGCGCAGTCCCTGTACCCCTGCTCGGCACAGCAGCTCAACGAGGACCTGCGCCTGCACCTCCTGCTCAACACGTCGGTGACTTGCAACGACGGCAGCTCGGCCGGGTAAGGCCCGCCCCCGCCCGCCGCGACCGGCGCGCCCCCGCCGCTGGTTTCGGGGCCGCGGGCCGCCTCGTCGCCGGCGGGTTCGCACCACCCGCCTCCCTGTCCCCGCTCAGACGCACGGAGTCTCTGCACTGGACCCTCCCTGCTGGCCGCAGCGGTGCTCGCCCACAGGGGAAAGGGCTCCCGTCGGGTCTCGGAGGCGCTGGCCCCGGGAAGGGCCCTGCTCGGAGGCTTGCCGCGCGGGGGTGGGGCAGCGCTGGCAGCGCTGGTCGCGGGCCAGCCCGGGCACTGACCCCTCGGCCACCGGTGCCCAGCCCCTGTGCTTGCGTCCTTCGTTCCCTGGGCGGGGAGATGGCAGTCCGCGAGTGGCCCTGGCTCCAGCAGGAGGAGGTGACACAGGGGGGCGGGGAGAGTCCTGCCGTACCCCCACCCCCACACCAGCTCTACTCGCCCCGTCTGCTCCCTGCTGCTGCCGGGACTGCCAGGGAGCCCAGCCAGCCAGAGGGACAGGCAGGGGGCACAGGTGGGACAGAAGGACCTGGGGTGCAGCATTCACCCCTCTCCAGACGGAAGCAGATAAAAAAGAATGCGAGGCTGAGGGTTGGGGAGGGGTTGGGGGCGCCCATGCCCTCAGCGACTCCACAGCCCGAGGAACTGGACGTTAGGTCGGGCCTCGGAAGGAAGGCTGCGACCCTGCCTCGGTGGCGCCCTCGCCCCTCCACGCGCGCCTGTCCTACCCCAGTGCCCCTGCCCCACGCACACTCCTCCAGCGAGAGTGCTTTTCACTCTCCAAGCGCCACTGCGCGTCCCAGGAGGATCCCGAGCCCCAGCGACGACCCCCCACCCCCGCCCGGCCGCCAGCGCCGAGGTTACAGCGGGTCTCTCGCGGGGCGGGCCGTGGGGATTTTCCACGGACCACACAACCCCTCGCCGCCCTTCCCCGCCCCGCGAGCGCCACCTCCCGGGACTGGCTGGCCGGGCCGGGCGCGCTCTGCGGGGGCCTGGCCACTGGCGCCCCCGTGCGGTCCGCGCGCGCCCGGCGACAGGTGGAATGACCCCTTCCTTCCTGGAGCTGGGCCCTGCAGCCCCAGCTGACCGCCCGCTCCGCCCACTTCCCTTGCAGCTACTACCTGAAGGAATCCAAGGGCAGCCGGCGATGGCTACTGTTTCTGGAAGGTGCGTCCTAGGTGCGGAGGTGGCGGGGTGGGGGTGGGGGTCCACTCGGCACTGGACCCTGAGGTGGTGGCTGTGCCCGCAGGAGGCTGGTACTGCTTCAACCGGGAGAACTGCGACTCCCGATATGACACCATGCGGCGCCTCATGAGCTCCAAGGACTGGCCGCTCACTCGAACAGGTCAGCATGCCAGGGACTGACCAGGAGCCCCCACGAGGCGGGGGGGAGGGGGTGGTGGTGGCGGGGGAAGGGGCTCACAATTGGAAGTCCTGGAAGAAGCTCCTCCTCTTTCACTCCCTAGAGGCCCAGAGAGGCCCCACCCCATCCATCCCCCCCCCCTAAAATTAGGGATCATTCATTCTCACCTTTCATTCTTCTTCCACAGGTAACTTCCCAGGGCTCACCCTGGCTGTGCAGTACACAGCTGGTCCCTAGGTCAAAATATCTGGTGGAAGGGGGGAGGTTGAGGGCCATGTCCAGATGTCACAGCCTGGCTGGTCATCCTGGCCATGGGGACTCCGTGGAGTAACTAAACCCATCCATTCATTCCCCACTTCCTCAGCCACCTTGGTTCAGGTGGGTGTCACCACCCACCTTCTTGCTGTGGCCGAGTAGGATGCCCCCACAGCCCCACACCTTCCTATAGTCCTCACCCCTGCATGCCCCCTCCCACCAGAAAGACCCACTGCCTCTGTCCTCCCCTGCCACAGGCACGGGGATCCTGTCCTCCCAGCCAGAGGAGAACCCCCACTGGTGGAACGCCAACATGGTGTAAGAGGGAGCCGGAAGGTCTTTCCTTGGGGGTCCTGTCCTTGGGGGTCCTCCCTGGAGGATCCTTCCTAAGAGGTTCTTAGGGGGGAGTCCATCCTTGGGGATCCCATCCTTGAGGGGATCTGGTCCTGGGAGAGGTCTTCCTAGGGGGTTCCTGTCCTCAGGAGTCCTTTCTGAGGAGGGTGGTCCTTCCTGGGGTCCTCGGGCAACAGAGAAGCATGGCGGGCTCACACCATCCCTGTGTCACAGCTTCATCCCCTACTGCTCCAGCGATGTCTGGAGTGGGGCTTCATCCAAGTCTGAGAAGAGTGAGTCCCCTGCCTTCCCCCAACTCCCCCCCCACCCCTGACAGAGGCAGGGCAGGGAGGACGGAGCTTCTGGAGAAATACAGACTTTCAGCCTTGTAACTCCCCCTAACCCTTTGATAGTGTGTCCCAGGGTGCCTGCCCTCAGCACCCATTGCCTGGCTTGTTCATGGCTGGCCTGACCCCGGGGCGTCCTCACTCCTGGGTGTTCCCTGTGGGAGAGCCCCCAGCACAGCCTTGTGCACCTAACCCACCTCCCTCTAGTCTACCCAGACCCTGTTCCCATTCCCTCTAAGACCCTCCAGACCCCCAGCTATAGCCCTCCTTCTGCCAACCTGGGGGTGGGAGGCCTTGCTCTGTGTCCAGGCCCCCACTTGAAGCCACCCTCCTTCTCTGTGCAGACGAGTACGCCTTCATGGGCGCCCTCATCATCCAGGAGGTTGTGCGAGAGCTCTTGGGCAAAGGGCTGAGCGGGGCCAAGGTGCTGCTGCTGGCAGGGAGCAGGTGGGCTGGGCAGGGGCTGGGGTGGGAGTGTGGATGGAAGGGAGAAGATGGGGCTGAGCCAGGGCAAATGCATGACCGGGAGGCTCAGCGTCACGGGGCATCTCAGAGGTTCGGCTCCCAGGTGCCATGTAGCTGGAAGCTGTCCAGAGGATGCTTCTGGGTCCATGGTTGTTGGGTGTGAGGGAAGCCTTGGACTGCAGTGACCTAGGCAGTTGGTTAGGGGTTAGCTGTGAACCCATGTAACACCAGGGCTGGGGTCCCTGTAGGCAGGATCACACCTGCTGGTCACTGTATCCCAGCAGGCATGTAGGGGACCCAGGGGACATCCAAGGAATGGACGGAGGGGCCTGGGGCACCTAGTTCATCTTAATTTTCAGATAAGGAAACTGAATCAGAGAGTGAGAGAGAGGAAGGGAAGGAGGGGTGGGAGGAAGTGGGATGACCTGACACTTAGCGCTGGGTCAGTGCCGGGAGCTCTGCCAGCCCTTCTCTGCCTCCAAGACCTCGAAGGGCCCAGGGGACTTACACATGAACACAGAACGTGTTGGCAGCTCAGAATGCTCTCAGATCCCTGCCCGCTTGGGGATGGGCTTGGGGATGGGCGGGCCCTGGTGGGTGAGTGTCCTCCTCACCTGCCTGGCCTGACATCCCGCCTTCCCTGCAGCGCGGGGGGCACAGGAGTGCTGCTGAACGTGGACCGCGTGGCCGAGCAGCTGGAGGAGCTGGGCTATCCAGCCATCCAGGTGCGGGGCCTGGCTGACTCTGGCTGGTTCCTGGACAACAAGCAGTACCGCCGCACAGACTGCATTGACACCATCACCTGCGCGCCCACGGAGGCCATCCGCCGGGGCATCAGGTGCCCTGGGAGGGAGGGCCCATCCTGTGCAGAGGGCCTGGGGTGTGGTGGCATCTGTGGGTGGAGAAGCTCATGGGAGGCCAGGGGCAGCCTAACCTGCGGCATGTGGCCTAGGTACTGGAATGGGGTGGTCCCGGAGCGCTGTAGGCGCCAGTTCAAGGAGGGCGAGGAGTGGAACTGCTTCTTTGGCTACAAAGTCTACCCAACCCTGCGCTGTGAGTGGGCATATGGGGTGGCGGGGGGTGTTTAGACTTTCTGCGCCTGCTGGAAACCCAGCCTGGAGTCCAGCCCTCAGAGGCTAGGCCCAGAGACCACTGTCCCACCTAGGATGGGTGACAAAGTCATCTGGGCTTGGCTGGGACGTTCCTGGTCTTAGCACTAGCAGTCCACTTGGTTCGAGGCAAACCAGGATGGTTAGTCATGTTTCCACATCCACGGTGAGGAATGCACTTTGGAGCTGGATCCCAGTGCTGCCCCTGTGTGGGGCCTTGGCTGTTCCCCCCAGCCCCACACTTGAAGGGACATCATCACCATGTTTTGGTCAAAGTAGAGTCCCTGGGAGCCAGGCCAAGAGGCGGGGAGGGAACAAGGCATCTCTCTAAGGAAGGGTGCTGGGGATGCTGGCGGCCGGCACCCTGCACAGAGAGCCCGGTTGGCCTGTGAGCCTGCTATGGAGCTGACTGCAGCCTCGGGCCCCTGAGCCTGGGGTGGGGGGCAGAGCACCGAGGTGAGGCCCATCTGAGCCGTCCCCCCAGGCCCGGTGTTCGTGGTACAGTGGCTGTTTGACGAGGCCCAGCTGACTGTGGACAATGTGCACCTCACGGGGCAGCCGGTGCAGGAGGGCCAGTGGCTGTACATCCAAAACCTGGGCCGTGAGCTGCGGAACACACTCAAGGACGTGCCGTGAGTGTGTTGGGGACCCCACTCAGCCCCCACCCCAAATATACAGTAAACCACTTGACTTAAAAAGAGAGAGAGGCCTCAAAGATGGAAAACAGGAAGCAGCCAAGGGGTCCTTGAGTACGTGACAAACTGTGGTCCACGTAGACAAGGCGATTTTACCCAGCGCTAGAAAGAAGTGAGCGATCGAGCTGCAAAAAGACAGGAGGAACCTTAAAGGCATGTTACCAAATGAAAGAAACCAATCTAAAAAGGCTACATGCTGTGTGATTCCAACTCTATGTCATCCTGGAAAAGGCAAAACTACGGACACAGTAAAAAGATCAGTGGCTGCCAGGGGTTGGGGGAGAGAGGTATGAATAGGTGGAGAACAGGAATTTTAGGCCTGAGGAACGACCGTGTATGACCACAATGGTGGATACATGGCATTATCCATTTGTCCAAACTCATAGAACGTACAACACCAAGAGTGAACCCTGATGTAAGCGTGAACCCTGATGTGAACCCTGATGTACAGACTCTGGGTGGTAATGTTGTAAGAGTGAACCCTGATGTACAGACTCTAGGTGGTAATGATGTGTCAGTGTAGGTTCATTGATTGTAACAAATGTACCAGCTGGTGGGGGTTGTTGATGATGGGGGAGGCTGTGCGTGTATAAGAGCAGGGGATAAATGGGAGCTCTCTATGCCTTCCATTCAATTTTGATGTGAACCTAAAACTTCAATTAAAAGCTGAAGTATATTAAGAAAAAATAGAAAGAAAAACAAAATATTCACCTGTCCAGGAGAGCCCCCACTCCGAGCAGGATTTGGAGGCTGGAAGGGACAGGGGTTAGTAGGGAGCATGTGTGCTGGGGGGGACAAGGCCTTGGGGAGCCGCTGGCTGGCACAGCGGCAGGAGGGAAGTAGGACGCAGGCAGGGGACAGCCTCCCAGTAGAGGGGGCTGGAGCTGCTGTGACCTGTGGGCTTTGGGGGTGGGGAAGGGCTGAGGTGGGACATGGTTGCTCACAGGTCGTCTTCTCCCCAGCAGGGCCAGCTTTGCCCCCGCCTGCCTCTCCCACGAGATCATCATCCGAAGGTCAGTGTCGCCAAGCCCCAGGGCAGCTCGCGTGTATGGCTCTCGCTCCAAGCATCCACAGTGCCCCACCCCCAGCAGGCCTGCCCACCGGCCTCCCCGGCTCTGGCTCCTTTCGGGGGCTTTCAAAATCACTTAGACAACCCACTCTGTGGCAAGAATTCACCGGTAGCAATGCCGTCCTCTGCTTTGGCCACACCTGAGTGACCCCCACCTGGGTTTCTGTCTGCAGCCACTGGACAGACGTCCAGGTAAAGGGGACCTCGCTGCCCCGGGCACTGCACTGCTGGGACAGAAGCCTCCATGACAGCCACAAGGCCAGCAAAGCTCCCCTGAAGGGCTGCCCCATCCACCTGGTGGACAGCTGCCCCTGGCCCCACTGCAACCCCTCTTGCCCCACCATCCGGGACCAGTTCACGGGGCAGGAGATGAACGTGGCCCAGTTCCTGATGCACATGGGCTTCGACGTGCAGACAGTGGCACAGCAGCAGGGCCTGGAGCCCAGTAAACTGCTGGGGATGCTGAGCAGCGGGAGCTAGGGCCCCGCCCACCTGCCCTCCAGACCCTCCTGCCCTCCTAGGGCCGCAGGGCCCCGGCCATCCCCATCCTGGGTCTGGATGCCCTCCCCTGGCAGCCTTCACTGCCTCTTTCCCACTGCCTCTGGGAGGCCCAGCCTGAGATGGACCCACCGTCAGCCCAGCTGTGGCCCTGGGCCCCCTCCCATCCCTCCCTCCTGACTCCCGCCTCCAGCCCACAGTGGGGAGTCAGAAGCACTGGATTCCTCAGCCCCCAGCCCAGAAGGCCCCGCCCCAGCCCAGCCCCCAGCCTCGCCTGCCCTTTTGTATTATTTTATAAAGTGACTTTTTTTATTACTTTAATTTTTTAAAAAAAAAAAATAAGCAAGAAATATATAGTGAATGATATTGTTTTGTAACATATTTTTTTTAAATAATGAAGAAAAAAGATAACAAAAGAGCCTCACCCTGTAGATGTGTTTATTTGAGGGGGCACTTTGCCCACTTCACACCCCTCCCCCAACCCCGACTCCACCCCCCACCCACCCCCACCCCCCACCCCCGTCCAGGGCGGCAGAGAGACTGGGGGCGACCACGGGGCCTCTTGCCCTTCAATCCCTGCTCCTTCTGTTCATCGTTTCAGCAAACAGCAGTGATGGGCTTGTTTCGGGTGAGCCCCCAGCAAGGTTTTATGCTCCCTTTCCTCTTTATTTTGTTCTTGGGGTGACCTTCACGCCGCAACCCCACCATTTCTAAGTGCATGACTCAGCATTTGTACATCCACAAGGTTTGTCTCTACCAGCAACCTCCACTTTCAAAACTTTATCACAAAACACTCCCTACCCAGCTAACACTTTCTTAGAAGTTCGTATTGTGTTTATTTTCACTACGTCACACATGCACATGGTCCAGAATTTGAAAGAAGCAAAGCTTTGGAGGGTGAAAATTCTCCCTCTGGCCAGCCCCTGGCTCTGTATCTGTGGCTAGTCCCAGAGGACCTGGCCTCCCATAAACACGTACACACACACACACACACACACACACACACACACACACACACACTACTTTTCCTTCCACATGTGACTGCATGCCATACACTTGCCGCCTGGTTTCTACTTCCCGTTGCATCTTGGGGCCGCGGAGAGCTCCATGCTGGCGGGACATGACCAGTGAGCAATGAGCTCTGTGCTTCATACCCTTTTCAGGTACGAAGGGTGCAGCGTGGCTAGCCTGTGTCAGCATCACTGCACGCGGCCGTCGTCTCTGTGGGATGCACCCAGAAGTGGCATGTGGGTCAAAGACAGTAAGCAAGCACCTGTGGTTTCAGTGACACACTGATAAGCGCCCCCCCAGGTGGCCAGCTCATGACCCTCCAACAGACGTGGCTTCCTCAGCACTCCCTGCATTAAGTGTCCCACGCACGTGGCACCCTGATTCCTCCAGGCGCCGGGCAAGTAGGTCTTATTATAAAACCCCAATTTACAGATAAAGAAACTGAGGCCCAAAGAGGCTATGTGAAGGGTTGAAGGGACAGAGGGAGGATTCATGCCTGGGCTCTGCTCCCAGCCTCCGACCACCCAGCCTCTCTCAGGGAGTCTGCAGCCCCAGTCCCAGAGTAGGGAGAATCACAGAGACCCCATCGTCTCACCCGCGCCAAGACTGGGGGTGTCCCCTGAGGTCTTATCAGCTCTGGGCCCACCTGCGGCCCACTCATCACCAATGTCAGCTTCCCCAGGGGGAGCTAAGTGGCCCGATCATGGTTTCCTCTGTGGACCACTCTTGTGGGAAGCCACGGAGTCCCAGTGGCCAAGGGAAACAGTGAGGTCAGGGAGCGGGGTGGCAAAAGGCTAGAGATGAAAGAAGGGGTACCCAGGGGCAGCTGCTGGTTTGGGGGAGCAGCCCCATCCTTGGCCTCCCTGGAGGGCCATGGACAGGTCTCCCCATGTGACAGTGGGCTCCCAGCGGGAGAGAGGGCTGGGAGGACCTGGAAGGGGCCTGGCCTTCACCTACCTGGGGAGACTTGTTCGGAGGGAGGGGCCCATGCTTCGGTCAGAGCTGGGTGGGGGGGACCCCGGAGGTGCTGGCGCAAGACCAGTTCCTTGTGTGGAGAAGGGCGGCAGGCAGTGACATCAGCACAGACAGAGATGTCTTGCTCTGTTTGAGGTGGGCTGAAAAGAGTCAGAGGGTAGCTTTGTGTGTCTCAGGCATGCCAGGCTCACTGAATGTTATACTTGTGGGTTAGGCCCAGTGGGATTTCACCAAATGAATAAATCCCTTCTCCCCATGTTCCTGACAAAGAAGGAACATAGGAGAAAGGCCTACCTCCGGCCTCTGTGCTTTACCATGGGGACTAGTGGCAAAATGAGCCCAGGACCTGTAAGGACAGTGGGTGACGCCAAACCTGCAGTGCTCAGTGAGCCATCGATGTGACACACTGACTTCCCGACTTCTCTTTTTCTATTTTTTGTCCATGCCACGCGGCATGCGGGATCTAAATTCCCTGACCAGGGATCGAACTTGTGCCCCCTGCAGTGGAAGCTCGAATTCTTAACCACTGGACCACCAGGAAGTCCCCAACTTTTCTAGAAATGTTGCTGCTTTACATTTTCCACATCACAGGCTTCCCGTAGCAGCAAAAATGCTCAGGACAGAAGCAACCAAGATTTCTTTTCCGTAGATGAACGGGTAAATAAACTGCAGTCCATCCAGACAATGGACCGTTACTCAGCACTAAGAAGAAATGAGCTATCAAGCCATGAAAAGACTGGAGGAACCTTAAATGCATATTATTAAGTGAAGGAAGCCAATCAGAAAAGGCTACATATGGTGTGATTCCAACTCTATGATATTCTAGAAAAGGCAAAACTATGGGGACAGTAAAAAGATCGCTAGTTGCCGGGGGTGAGGATGGGGCTGACTAGGTGGAGCACAGAGGATTCTTAGGGCAAAGAAACAACTCTGTATGGTCCCACAATATGGTGGGTACATGTCATTACACATTTGTCCAAATTCATAGAAGGTACAAAACCAAGAGTGAATGCTGATGTAAACTGTAGACTCTGGGTGATGATGACAGATCAGTGTAGGTTCATCGATGGTAAAAAATCAATGGTACATCACTCTGGTGGGGATGTAGATAATGGGGAGGCTGTGCCTGGTTAAGGGCAGGGACTATACGGGACTCTCGGTGCTTTCTGCTCAGTTTTGATATGAGCCGTGTTGAGAGCACGGACCCTTGACGTGACGTGGTGAAAACAGCAGCTCCAAGAGGACAAAGACTCTGGTCTCCCTTGTTCGTTGCTGTTTCTGAGCGCCTAGAACGAGGCCTGGCACTCAGCAGCTACTGCAGAAGAACTTGTTTAGTGAATGAAAACATTAATCAGAAGCAATAGAAAAAAAAGTAATAACACACTCCGGGAAATGTTAAAGCCACAGGGAGATGTGAAGAGAAGACACTCCGGGAAACTTTAAAGCCACAGGGAGACGCGAAGAGAAGAAACCCAGAGGTTTTGGTAAAACCTGATATATGTGTACTACCTAGTTTTAATGACCTTTGCAGGCCCTTTTAGGAAAATTCTTTAAATATATTTTGAATAACATTGCTTTATTTGTACATGCAAATACTTGTTACAATGTGTGAAAGTTCACTCCAGCAGCAATGAGCACACCTGGCACCCAGACCTTAGTCTCTTACACCATCTCCAATAAGAGGAACCAGGGCTCCTTGGAAAACACCTAGCGGGAAACGTGCAGGATGAGCCCCGGGCATCTTGCAGTGCCTGCAGTGAGGAGGTGCCAAAAACCCCACCCCCATTGATGGGGGTACGTAAGGGGACACGTGGAAGGCTTTGAGCAACAGAATAAAAAAATATAGTTTTGGACTATAACTCAAAGTATAAAATAAATGTGTAAAGTATAAAATAAAATAAAATAAAATAAATTTATAAATAAATTATAATTTATTTATAAATAAATTAAATAAAATTTATAAATTAAATTAAATTTATAAATTAAATAAAATAAAATAAGTGGGGGAGAAAAAAAAAATCTCTTTGCAGAGTTCCAAATAATTTAAGCATACACCCCCCTTAAGCGTGGGCCACGCATGGTGACATCCCGCCCCCAGAGAGAACAGGATGGAAAGGGGGAGAAAGAGGAACTCCCCAGTGGAGACACCTGACAGACACACCTCAGCCAAGTGACCAAGGGCACAGCCACGGTGAGGAGTCATGTGGAGAGCACAGGCCCTGAAGGGATGTAATGAGAAGAGGGCACTTTCCCTCTGTGGTCTCCCTCCCCCAAACCCACAAGCCCAGACTAATAATGAGAAAGACATCAGACAAACCAGCAGAGGGACAGTCTGCACCTCCTTGCCCAGCCCTCCTTCAAACCGTCGGGGTCGTTCAAACCAGGAAAGTCTGAGAGACCGTCCCAGCCAAGAGCAGCCGGAGGAGATGTGGTGACTAAATGTCCCACGTGGGGTCCGAGACAAGTCCTGGAGCAGCAGGAGGACATGAGGTTAAAACTGGGGAAACCTGAATAAAGTATTCACTTTCCTTAATAATAGTGTATTAATAATGATTTATCAATATTGGCTCATTAATTGTAACAAATGTCCCATAAGATGTTCCCAATAGGGGAATTCCCTGGTGGTCCAGCGGTTAAGACTCCACGCTTCCACTGCAGGGGGCCCAGGTTCAATCCCTGGCTGGGGAACTAAGATCCTGCAGTCTGCGTGGCGCAGCCAAATAAAATAATAAAGAGAATTTAAAAAAAAAAGGTGTTCCCAATAGAACACACTGGATATGAGGTATATGGGAGCTCTATCAGTGCAGTTTCTTTTTGCATCTACAGCTGTTCTAAGAAAATAAAGTCTATTTAAAAATTTTGTAAAAGGAAGGTTTTTTTTTTTTTTAATCTTTTTTACTTTTTTGGCCACACTGTGCAGCACGCGGAATTTTAGTTCCCCGACCAGGGACTGAACCCATGCCCCCTGCAGTGGAAACTCAGAGTCTTAACCACTGGACCGCCAGGGAAGTCCTGTTTTCAATTTTTATTTTTATTTTTTATTTTATTTTTTAAAGCAAGTTTTGTATTCATACAAGAATATAAACCTATTTATACTTCATTTATTATTTTTTAATTTTTCATTTATTTATTTTAAAATTATTTATTTATTTATTTTTGACTGGGTTGGGTCTTTGTTGCTGCGTGGGGGCTTTCTCTAGTTGCTGCAAGCCAGGGCTACTCTTTGTTGTGGTGTGTGGGCTTCTCACTGCGGTGGCTTCTCTTGTTGAGGAGTAAGGGCTCTAGGCGCGTGGGCTTCAGTAGTTGTGGCTCTCCAGCTCTAGAGCGCAGGCTCAGTAGTTGTGGCACACGGGCTTAGTTGCTCCACGGCATGCGGGATCTTCCCGGACCAGAGCTCGAACCCGTGTCTCCTGCATTGGCAGGCGGATTCTTAACCACTGAGCCACCAGGGAAGCCCTACTTCATTTTTTTTTTTAATTATTCTTTTTTTCTGGTTTAGGAAGTAGTGCCTATTTATTTTAAAACTGGAAAACACTGAAAACCCGAAGAAGAGCCAAAGCACCTCGGACGTGACAGTGGGGCATCTCAGGCTTTTACTCAGCCTTTCTCTCTCTTCAGAGGCACATGTGCCCACAGGTCCTTTTGTCTTCACCCAGATCGCTGCCCTTGTGATCTCCCACCACGTTACCTGATCTTCTATGAGGCGACTTCAGGGCATCCTAAGTGTCCCACATGTGGATGTGCTCAAGTTTACTCCCCAATCCCTACTGATGAACTTTAAGTGATTTCCAGCCACATTTACTTTGTTGATATTTCCACGCTGTGGGAAGCTGTCAATTTAGAATCGCTCTGTTTCTGAAATTGTAACACGTTAGCAAAGCTCACGAGCAGAAAACATTGTCACCAAGTAGCCCAGTGGCCAAGCAGCTGGGAGTTGGTGTCTAGAATTGGGAGCATGCCCTATGGCAGGGTCCAGGAAGCCTCACCATGGTCCAGCCATGAAGCAGCCGCCCAGACCGTGGTGGGGACCCCGAGCTACCCTGGGCCCTGTGGGCGGGCAGAGCTAGAATGGCAAAGCAAGGAAAGATGATTTTGTTGTGATTTGTTCTCAGATTCTCACGGCCTCTTTCAGAGAAGGAGCTGATAATTTTTAAATTATTTATTATTATTATTTTTTAAAGAATCGTTTTTATTTATTTTTGGTTGCGTTGGGTCTTTATTGCTGCATGTGGGCTTTCTCTAGCTGTGGAGAGCGGGGGCTCCTCTTCATTGCAGTGCGTGTGCCTCTCATTGCAGTGGCTTCTCTTGTTGCATAGCACAAGCTCTAGGTGCGCGGGCTTCAGTAGCTGAGGCACACGGGCTCAGTAGTTGTGGCTCGCGGGCTCTAGAGGCCGCTGGCTGGGACACTTCAAAAAATTCAGTGTTATGAAATATTAAAAAAGCAGAGACTATTCCAGAATAAAGGAAAATGAGAGACATGACAGCCAAATGCAATGTATAATTCCAATCAGATCCTGGTGCAAAAATTAAAAATGCTATAAAGTGTAGTTTGGGGGCAGGTGGGGGAAAACTGCAGGACTGTATATTAGGTGATCATTCGTCAATTTCCCAAGTGTGGTAGCTGTGTTCAGGTTCTGTAGGAAAACGGCCTTGCTTTTAGGAGGTGTCCGTGGAAGTATCTAGGGGAGAATTGTCATATCTCCAGAATTAATGTTATTATTAATTATTAATGGGGGGGAGAGAGAGCACAAACAGGGCAAAGTATTAATTATTTTTTTTTTTTTTGGCTGCAGCCCGCGGCATGCGGAACTCCCCTGACCAGGGATTGAACCCTGCGCCCCCTGCAGTGGAAGCACGGAGTCTTAACCACTGGACCACCAGGCAAGTCCCAAAATATTAATAATTCTTAAATCTGGGTGAAAGATATATGAGTGTTCATTGTGCTATTTTGCAACTCTTCTGTAAATTTGAAATTTTCCTAAATGAAAAGTTGGGGGAAATACACATAAGGCTGTATATATAGTGTCAGAGGGGATTGGTTCCAGGACCCCCTAGGATACCAAAATCCACTGATGCCCAAGTCCCTTGTATAAAATGGCATAGTATTTGTGTATAACTTACGCACATCCTCCCGTACACTTTATTTTTATTTATTTATTTATTTATTTATTTATTGGTCAAATTGCTTGGCTTGTGGCATCTTAGTCACCCGACCAGGGATTGAACCTAGGGACACGGCAGTGAAAGTCTCAAGTCCTAAGCACTGGACCGCCAGGGAATTCCCCTCCCATATACTTTAACTTATCTCTAGATGACTTATAATACCTAATAGAAAGTCAATGCTATGTAAATAGTTCCTGGCTCATGCCAAATTCAAGCTTTGGTTTTTGGAACATTCTGGAATTTTTTCCCCCAATATTTTCAATCTGCTGTTGGTTGAATCCGTGGATAGGGAACCTGTGGATACAGAGGGCCAACTGTATACACGGGATGTTCATAGGGGTTGAATCTAGGAGATAGAATTACAGGCAAATTAATTACAGGCAGATTAATTACTGGCAATCTTTCCTTCTCTTTTTCTGTGCTGATTGGGCCTGAGCATGTACTACTTTTACAGTCAGAAAAATTTCTTTTCCTTTTCAAAAACATTTCATATATTTTTAATATTTTAGACTAAAACTGGGAGAGTTGAGTTTTCCCTAGGTGTTTACATGTCTAGGAGGGACAAGTAAAGTGCTCCATTATGATCCCCCCAAATAATAACTAAAACTTAACTCCCCTAGGTCAGGCTGGGGGCTGTGAGAAGAATGAGGGTGGGCACCTTTGGGAGGGGGCACAGGATCTCCACTCCCCTTTCCCACCACCTCCCAGGAATCCAGGCTGAGTGTGGGCCAAGGGACAATGACAATGGGGTCCTGAAACCATCCCAGCTCTGAACCGAGCCCTGCAGGGCTCCCAGATCCCCCACTGCCGCCCTCTCCTCCCTGTGCCCCTCCCCCTTGAAGCTGCTGGAGCTGGGTTGCCTGATCCTCTCTGCTCTTCTCCCTCCTCCTCCCCCACGGGCAGTGGCACCGACTGACCGACAGAAGCAGGTGCTTTGGAGGTGGGGGTGGTGCCAGCAGCCAAGGGGTTAATGGTCCTGGCAGGGGCTCGATGGATCACAAGGGTCAGATGTCCCTCCTGGATAGGGACAGGCACAGGCACGCAAGCTGCTATTCCCGGGCTCTGATCACGGTCACCTATTTATAGAGCTGGGGGGGGCCTCGGCCCTCCCCACACAGGCGGTGGAGAGGCTGCTCTGCTGCAATGTCACCAGCGTCACTGCCACTGCAGGCTGCTGGCATCTGCCGCTGCCGCAGGCTCCGGGGCCACCAGGCACCGTGTGAAGCAGAGACTCGGCCGGCCACATGGGCAGCACCATGGAGCCCCCCGGGGGTGGGTACCTGCACCTGGGCGCTGTGACATCGCCTGTGGGCACGGCCCGCGTGCTGCAGCTGGCCTTTGGCTGCACCACTTTCAGCCTGGTGGCCCACCGGGGCGGCTTCGATGGCGTCCAGGGCACCTTCTGCATGGCCGCCTGGGGCTTCTGCTTCGCGCTCTCGGTCCTGGTGGTGGCTTGTGAGTTCACCCGGCTGCACAGCTGCCTGCGCCTGTCCTGGGGAAACTTCACAGCAGCCTTCGCCATGCTGGCCACGCTGCTATCCGCCACAGCTGCGGTCATCTACCCACTGTACTTCACCCAGCTGGAGTGCCTACCCGAGCCCGCGGGCTGCACAGCCAGGGACTTCCGCCTAGCAGCCAGCATCTTCGCCGGGCTCCTCTTCCTGGCCTATGCCACGGAGGTGGCCCTGACCCGGGCCCGGCCAGGCCAGGTGGCCAGCTACATGGCCACGGTGTCGGGACTCCTCAAGATCGTCCAGGCCTTTGTGGCCTGCATCATATTTGGGGCGCTGGTCCACGACAGCCGCTACGGGCGCTACGTGGCCACCCAGTGGTGTGTGGCCGTCTACAGCCTGTGCTTCCTGGCCACAGTGGCCGTGGTGGCCCTGAGCGTGATGGGCCACACGGGGGGCCTGGGCTGCCCCTTCGACCGTGTAGTGGTGGTGTATACCTTCCTGGCTGTGCTCCTCTACCTCAGTGCCGCAGTGATCTGGCCTGTCTTCTGCTTCGACCCCAAGTACGGTGAGCCTGGGCGCCCCCCCGACTGCCTGAGGGGCAGCTGCACCTGGGACAGCCAGCTGGTGGTGGCCACCTTCACCTATGTCAACCTGCTCCTCTACGTCGCTGACCTGGCTTACTCCCAGAGGATCCGCTTCGTGCCTACCTTGTAGCCCGACAGGCAGCGGCCCGCCCACCTCTGCTCTCCAGGGGCTCAGGCACCATGGGGGACCCAGGTGAGCCCAGACCTCCAGAGACAAGCCAGAGGGAGGCAGCCAGTAGAGCCATGACTGGGCTTCTGGCAGTGCTCAGCAGCTCATCTCAGGGAGGGGCAGAGGGGGGACAGAACAGGTCACGGGGAAGGAGTCCCTGCCAGGCAGCTCCCAGCCCCTCTCTCTCCCTGTCTATCTCTCTTTGTCTCTCTCTGTCTCTCTCCATCTCTCTTCATTTGCTGGCACACCCTGCCTCCGTGCTGGCCACTGTAACACATGAGAAGACTTTGAAGCAGGTGCTGTTGTGACCCACTTTGCAGATGGGGACCCTGAGGCTAGGATTAAGAAGTTGGCCCCAAGCGTCCATAAACGTCTGGAGACCACATTTGGGCTGAGTAAACTAAGTGGTGTGAAAAAGGAGCGTGGTGAGCCTGCGCTTCCTCTAGCCTTGAAGGGGCAGTTCCTGGAAAACTGGAAGGACAGCTATCCAAGCACAGCCCTGCTGGGGCATCTGTGCCAACTCAAGGAGGAGCTGGGAATCAGGACCCCGCCTTGCCGCCTCTCAGCGGCCACAGCTTTGGAAGCTGAGCAAGGACTCTGGTGTGGTCACACAGGGCAGCCTCATCATGCTGGAGACAGTGCAGGCTTGGAGGGACCCATGGGGCGGCAACACTGACAAGAGCACAGCATGCTAAGCAGAAGCTGGGTTCCCACCCAGGCAGGGAGCCGCCACTGGGCCCCCGCTGTCTGCCCCGATGCGGCAGCTTCTGCAGTGCCTGCCATGGGCCCCGGGGGGCTGGCCTAGGGCAGCCCTGACCCAAGGGAGGACCAGCCTGGGGCAGCCACTGGGGCATGGAGCCTGGGCACCAGGCATCACCCTGGTGCTCACAGGCCCACCACCTCTGTTCAAGTGTTCATTTGCCTGGCTGCCAACCACGAGGGCCTCCTGGGGCCATTGCCCTCCACACTCCAGGGAGCTTCTCCCACTCAAGAGCCCAGACTGGGCCAGCCCAGAGTAGCGCACTAGCTGCCGAAGCACAGCAGCCGCTCAGCCCATCGACTGGCCCCTGGCCTTGAGCAGGAACTAAACACGAACGCTGATTTGCGAGAAGTTTCTGCTTAGGGCGTGGCAGCCAGAGGGGGTGGTGGCCAGCTGTACCTCCTGGGTCATCCACCAGCATGTTCCCAGAGAAGAGACTAGACTGGGCTTGGCTGAGGAAGGAGGCAGCTGCGGGAGGGCTGGGGCACTCTGGGGGTAAGAGTGGTCTCCTGAGGAAGTAGTGTCCTCTCCCCAGGTGGGTGACAGCAAGGGGAGGATGGGGGTGGGGAGCTCTCGGCACTCACCACCACCGCTGGGGTTTCCAAGGGCCCTGGGCATAGCAGTGGGCAGAGGGGCTGCTACACTCGTGGCAGCAGAGCCCAAGCAGCTGTTAGGCACGGGGTCCAAGGGCTCCCTGTGCTGGCACCATGCACAGTGTGAGAGAAGTGGCCTGCCTGCCCGCTGGGGAGGGCACACGCACAGGGGTCCTTTACCTGGAGAGGCCCGTCTTCAGCAGCAGATCCCTGAGGGGGCAGGGGCCCCTGTGTCCTGAGGCATCCTGAGGGCCCTGCTGGCTGAGGGAGGGCGGGGGTTGGGAGTGTGTTACCAGGTGACAAAGGAGCATATGGGCCACACCCTTCCCAGCTCACAGGGAGGCCTAGACAGTCTTCCTTTTCTAATCAAATTTCTGAAATGAGTTAACCGTCACCAACTCCCAATTTCCTCACTGTCCTATGGACTTCTGCCCCCAGAGCTCCACCCACCCTAAGTTTCAAAGATCCTGAGGGGGAGAGAGAGGAGGCAAGGGGTTCCAGGGCTCAAGATAAGCATGGCAGATGTCGTCTGGCCTCCGGGAGGCTACCCTGGGGATTGTCTTCACGCTATTCTCTCCCTGGATCAGAGGACTCTTGCTCTTTGGAGGAAGGAGTTATTTGTCGTTGTCACTTGAGAAACAATACTTTTTAAAGGATGGACTCTGTTCTCTGATTATATACAGTCAGTTAAAATGGAGTGGGACCCCCAAGTTTGCGTCTATGGGTTTGAGTCTGGGCCACTCCCTGAACAGTCCACTTTGGACCGGATCTTACTATAGCTCCTCCCTCAGAGGGTGAGGACTGAACACCAGAATAAACATACGAGGAGGCCTGGACATCTGCCGCGTACACACGCTCACTACACAGTGGTCTGGTGGTGTTGATGTTGGTCATTATGTCAAGGAGAACTCACAGCCCTGTTTCTGCGGCACAATCATCCAAGTAACACTGAAATTACATTTCAGAACAGTTTGTCGTCATTTAAGATACAGAACCGAAAAAATAAAGCAGCTCACCCCCTCCCCTGGTGGGGGGATGGGATGTCAATGATGATGCTTCTTACTTTGCCCTTAACCCTGCTGCTGACTGGGACCCCAGACTATCCTGAAACCCAAATGCAGACTCAGCTCAGACGAGCCCTGAGCATGTCCTCAGGGGGAGATGACTAGAGCTTTTTTCTTCGGAAAACCTAGGGTCAAAAAATTCCAGACCCTTCAGATGAGATGTCAGGAGACATGGGTGCTCCGTGGAAACTGGGGGCACTAGGGGGTCATCTTCCTCTATCTACTGGTTGATCACCACCCACCCTGAGAGCCTGTTTGAGGAGGTTCACGTGGTAACAGGCCAGTGGCCCCCAGTGTCATGCAGTTTTCAAAGGGCGCCTGAGCCTTAGAAGAGACTTGGAGAGCAGAAACCCCAGGCGGGAAGGAGGGGGTCCAGATCTCAGGGGGACCGACCTAGACCTCCCAGATGCCTCCCCGCTTTGAGATTCTGAGAAGGTCCGGGCTATGTCGCCAGTTTCCAAACCCAAGTGAGGGCCACGCCGTCACGGACGCCAGCCTGACGTGTCCGTGTCCATGTCCAACGACAGAGCCCAGAGAGAAGAGCCCTAGCCCAGGGCCACTCTTTGAGGGCCCAGCTCCTGCCGCCCCTCCCCCGGTGCCCTCAGTCCTCAGGCGCGGTCCCGGGGGATAGGGGTGGGGGCGGCGAGGGTTTCGGTGCGCTGGGGCCGGGACTGAAGGCGCAGGTTCGGGAGTGCGGGGGCGACTGGACCCAGCGGGAGGGGGCGGGGGTGAGCGGATGATGCAACTGCCCCTCGGCGCCTCCCGCGCCCCCAGATTGGCCAGTTCCAGGGCGGCCGCGCCGCGGATTGGCTGGGGCGGGGGGCCTCCCGGCGCTGGGTGCCGCGTGGCGGGCGCGCAGCTGCGGACAGGGGGAGACTCGCACCGAGTAAGTGGGTAATTGGGAGCCAAGCTGTGGGTCGGGGTTCGGCTCGGGCGGGAGGTGGTGCCGCCGGGCAGAGGGAAATGCAAGTCCGCGAACTCGCCTCCGGCGTCGGGGGGGCTCGGACCTGGGGGAGCGTGGGCGTGGGGAGGGGATTCGGGCGTGGGGGCGTCCCCCTACCCCATGCCTCTTCCCGACCCTTTCCGGAGGCTGGCTCACCCCTCTCTGCCTCCTGTCTGGGAACCGCAGGAGCAGGTCGGGACGCTGCGGTGGGCGGGGGCACCGGAGCGGGGGAGAGTTAGACCCGCTGGGATGGGGGTCACCGGTCGGCGGTGGAGTGGCCAAGCCTGGCACTGTCCGCCTAACTTCTTGTTCTGGATTCTGCCCATCTTCCCGCAGCTGCTCCTGCGGAGACGGTGCCAGCTGTGAGGGCAGTGGGCGCAGGCCTCCAGACACCATGAGCGTGGGCTTCATCGGGGCTGGCCAGCTGGCCTTTGCCCTGGCCAAGGGCTTCACAGCAGCCGGTAGGCGCTGCGGCCAGGAAGGGGCCAAGCGTGAGAGGGTGGGCCAGTTACTCTTCCCCAGGCTGCGAGGTGAGGGTGGAGTCTGCATTAACGTGCCTCATTTGAGCACTGTGGGAAACGGTAGCCTTGGAAGGTTTGGGGTAAGGCAGGGGTTGCTGTCTTACCCTGGGTGGTGCGATTTCTGTTCTTCCTGAGGATGTGGTGGAGGGACGCCAAGACTGGCCTTGAGGGAGGAACTCTGTCTCTCACAGGTGTCCTGGCTGCCCACAAGATAATGGCCAGCTCCCCAGACATGGACCTGGCCACTGTTTCTGCCCTCAGGGTAGGTGCAGGGTGGAGGATGACCAGTCAGTATTTCTAGAGGCCAGTGTGTGATAGCCTTGACCCTGGAAGGCCAGGAGTAGCAGCCCCAGAGGGAGGCACCATGCCACAGTCCCCCACGCCAATGAGAAGAGGGTCCCTGGGCTGGAGTATCTAAAAGGCCCTGCCTCCTGGCCTGCAGATGGGTCCCCTCCCTATGCTTTTGGGAACTTGGTGACTGGCACATGTGCCGCTGGTGGTCAGGAATGGGGTTCCCCAAGTGGAGCCACCACAGGGGATCACAGTATGGGGGCCAGGAGAGACCACCTGGGGGCTGAATACAGTTTCAGTTTGCCATAGCTGAGTGAGGGTTCCATGTCCAAGGGTGGGGGCAGGCTACCAGCTTGAGACCACTATCCACACCACCACCCGCACTTGACGAGGTGGTCAGGGGTTTGGGGGCTGCAGCCCTAGGTGGGGTGGGCTGGGACTGTGGTTTGGATGCAGTTTCGCTTGTCCGCCCACAAAAAAAATACCTTCCAGATCAGGATGCTTCCTCCACTTTTGGGTGGGAAGGGCAGTTAGACGGTGTCAGAGCCCCGTGCCTTGAGCCCCCAGCCCTGCCATGCCCACGTTCCCATCATCCTCTGTGCTGTTCTACACGAGGGGCTCTCGGCCTGCGGGGATACTAAGGGGGCCAGCCAGCCACATACAGCAGGCTGAGCTCGCCTTGGCGCTCCCTGCAGAAGATGGGGGTGAGCCTGACGCCCCACAACAAGGAGACCGTGCAGCACAGTGACGTGCTCTTCCTGGCGGTGAAACCACACATTATCCCTTTCATCCTGGATGAGATTGCCGCCGACATTGAGGATCGGCACATCGTGGTGTCCTGTGCAGCTGGCGTTACCATCAGCTCCATCGAGAAGGTGGGCACTGCGGGCCAGGGTCCGGCGGGGTCTGGAGATGGGGAGGAAGCGTGCACTGCAGAGGGCTCAGGAGCCCTGGCGTGCTCCACACCTGGTTCTCCATCTTTGGAATGGGTGTGTTTGTATAGCTCACAGAACTCAGGAAGCGTTCAGTTGGGTGAGCATGTTCACACCCGCACCCAGCACAGCATGCTGGGCAAGGGGCTGGGATGGACACACAGCCAGTTTCTCCCCCAGAAGCTGACAGCGTTCCAGCCGGCCCCCAAAGTCATCCGCTGCATGACCAACACGCCGGTCGTAGTGCGGGAAGGAGCCACTGTGTATGCCACGGGCACCCACGCCCAGGTGGAGGATGGCAGGCTCCTGGAGCAGCTCATGGGCAGTGTGGGCTTCTGCACGGAGGTGGAGGAGGACCTGATTGATGCTGTCACGGGACTCAGCGGCAGCGGCCCAGCTTATGTGAGGACTGGGGAGGAGCGGGGGCAGTAGGCAGTCCCCAGGATCTCAGGGCATGTCTGCCCATCTTCCACCCTCCTCCTTGCTCTGGGCTCCTGCGGGCAGAGCTGCTGGACTAACCACTGCCTAGAGGACATGGAGAAAAGGCCTGGGACAGCAGCTTAGGTGCTTTCTCTCTGCAGGCATTCACAGCCCTGGATGCACTAGCTGATGGGGGCGTGAAGATGGGGCTTCCAAGGCGCCTGGCAGTCCGCCTCGGGGCCCAGGCTTTGCTGGTTAGTGTTCTTCCTGACCCTCTGGTGGGGGCCACTCCTTACCAGGACCAAGACTGGTGCTCTGGGGTGGATGGGTGGAGAGTCAGTGGGTGCTGCATTGGCTGGGGCTGGAAGCAGTACCCTCACAACCTTCAGCCCCCCCCCTCTGGCTTCAGGGCGCCGCCAAGATGCTACTGGACTCCGAACAGCACCCAGGCCAGCTCAAGGACAACGTCTGCTCTCCCGGTGGGGCCACCATCCACGCCTTGCACGTGCTGGAGAGCGGGGGCTTTCGCTCCCTGCTCATCAATGCCGTGGAGGCCTCTTGCATCCGCACACGGTGGGCCCCCGCTGCTGCCTGCCCACTCAGTCATTCACTCACCAGATGTTTATCAAGCTCTGGCCTACCAGCGGGTAGGGTGCGGGGAGCCCTGAGGTTCCCTGGGGTGGCGGTGTGCAGCATCCCTCACCACTCCCCATCATCCTGTGAAGAGGGGCCCTCTGGGCCCACGCTGGGCTCCGCACGTGATTTCGTCACTTGTGGCCTTCAGACTGGGGTGGTCCTCCAAGCCAGGGAGGCAGACCACGGGGAACCTCTGTGGGGCTGATGATAACACATTCCTCTTGGCCTTGCCGGGGAGACTGAGAGAGTTAGAAGCACAGGATGCGCTGGCACAACGACAGCACATGAGAGCTGAAAGAAATCCAAAGAGCAGGGGATGGACAGGCCTCCAGGATGGACAGGGCTCTTTCTCACCGCCCTACCTGCCCTCCAGTCCAAGCCCACAGGCTTCTCTGCCACTGCCTGACAGTGAGGCTAGAACGTAATGCTGCTCTCCTGGCACCAACCTGCAGGGGAGACAGATGAGGCATGTGTCCCGTGCTCAGGGCCATGAGGGCTCAGTGTCTGGGGGGCTGCTGGTAGATTCGGTCACCCTGAGCTGGCTTGAATGAGGTGAGAGGCCGCTGAACGGCAATCTAGGGGAGAGGTAGCTGGCGGCGGGAAGCGCGGGGGCAAAGGCCCTGAGGTGGGAGTGACAACACAGCAGCACCCTAGGCTGGCAGGTGCTGGGAGCTGTGCGCTTCTTGCCACTTCCACTTGGACCCCTGGGCTCGGAAGGAGGCGGAGCCCTGGACACAGCCCTCCTCGCTGTCTCCCCAGAGAGCTGCAGTCCATGGCCGACCGGGAGAAGGTCTCACCAGCTGCCATCAAGAAGACCATCCTGGACAAGGTGAAGCTGGACTCCCCTCCCGGCACCTCACGGGCCCCTTCTGGCCACTCCAAGCTGCTGCCCCGCAGCATGGCCCCGGCAGGCAAGAAGGACTGAGGTGTCCAACCTGCCCGCAGGCCACTCTCTGCCTTTTCCTCCTGGGCTCAGAGCTCTGTGCTGGGAGTGTCTAGCCCCAGGCCTCACAGGATGTCCTCACATCCCCCGTGGCTCTGGTCCACTTGGGTCAGTGGAGCTGTAGCCAGGGAGGGGGCACATCACTTCCCAGTGGGAACCTCCATGGTCCCCAAGTGTATCCTGGTCCAGAACAAGGAAGGATTCTCTGACCTAAGCCTCCCCCTTCCTCTGCCCCCAAACGAGGTCAGGACCACCTTCCTCCAGAGCTCAGGAGGCTTGGGGGGCTTCAGCACCCAGTGTCAGCTGGCTTGGGCTTGAGTACAAAGGTCAAGGTCCCCCCCGACCCACCCCACCCCAACCATGAAGGCCCAGCCAAGGAGAGAGCTTGATCCCACTCCTGCCCTTTCTCCACTCTCCACTCCTTCCTCAGTGTGGGAAGGGCCAGAGGGTCCCTGGAATCCAGCAAAAGGGCCCATGGTTCTTGGCCAGCGTGACATTTGAGAAAAGGGCTCCTCAGATGGTTGAACATCCGAGGCCCCAATACACTCAGGCCATCATCTCCCACTCCTGGTCCAACCAACAGATGCTGTCATTTCTGTCTCTGACTTTTCAGGTTAAATAAATTGGTTTCCAGCCCCAGTGTCCTGACTTCTAACTTTGTCACCACCTGTGGAGGGAGGCCCAGACCTGTGCCAGAGGGTCATTGCTGTCCGATGTAACACTGAAGGCTGAGCCAGCAGCCCACAGGCCCAGAGCCCTGCATTCCAACGCAGCCAGTCTGGCTGGTGGGGCTGAGTCTCCAATGAGCAGAGGGGGAGGGGGCTTCTGGGGTCTCAGTCACTAGAGGCATGACTGGAAGCTGGCACTGTAGGCTGGGCTTGGGAGGCCCTGCTGTGGGAGGGGCATCAGCCTCAGCACCCTCTATGCCTCCTGGTTTGGTGGGGGCAGATGTCTCCCCGACTCACCCAGGTGAGGCCAAGGGTGGGTGAGGAAGAAGCTTCCTAGGAAAGTGTATTAGGGTTCTCCAGAGAAACAACCAGTAGGAGATGGCTTATATATATATAAGAGGGAATATAGAAACAAAAGAGATTTATTATAAGGAGTTGGCTCACACAATTATGGAGGCTAGCAGGCAGGCTGGAGACCTGGAGAGAGCCAATATTTCGATTCAAAGGCCGTCAGGCAGGGAGGGCTGATGTTGCAGGTGACGTCTGAAGGCAGAGGCTGATGGAGAGTTCTGTCTTACTCTGCAGAGGGTTGGTCCTCTATTCAGGCCTTCAACTGCTTGAGTGATGCCCACCCACATATGGAGAGCAATCTGCTTTATTGGTGAAAATGTTAATTTGGTCTAATGTTGAAGTCTACTGATTCACATGTTAATTTCATGCAAAAACACCCTCACAGAAACAATAATATCTGGTCACCCCATGGCCCAAAGGTTGATGTAAAATTAACCATCACAGGAGGCCCACAAGATCAAAGGAGCTGCTGAGGTCAGAACCCTTTATGGGGCCAGGAGGGCTCACATTTGTTTGATCAACAGTTACTGAGCACAGAAACAGTAAGACACACACACACACACACACACACCCGGGTGAGTATATCAGAGGAGCGGGGTTGGGTGTCTGTAGGGTGTTGGCAGGGGGCACCCAGGTGAAGCAATGGGTCCCAGGAGGGGCAGGGGAGGGGACCAGGAGAGCCCCTGGGCAGAGGTTTTCCAGGAACTACATTGCAAGGTCTCAACTCCAGTTCATTTCCTTCCCCTGGGCCTACTTAGAACCAAGGCCTGATGCAAGTGGGGTAGGAGAGGGAGCACTCTGAGGACAAGGACCCGGCCTTCCAAATCTACAGGAGACAGGAAAAACAGAGCAAGTGAGGGGCAAGACCACATACCCTTGACCCTGCCAGGGTGGCCTCCAGAGTCTAGGTCACACCCCACGTACTGACTGCCCAAGGCTCTCATGGGGCCTAGAGTCCCTACAGGGCCCTCCTAAGGCATAAGCCCCTGGCACAGGCCACCATGCTGGTGGATAGAAGCTGGCATGAGGTGGGCTGTGGGCCTCCCCTGGCAAAGTACTTGGCAGTGCAGGGAGACCCTGGCACCCTCCCTCTGGGGAAAAGATGTCCCAGAAGAGATTGTCCCAAAGGCCACACATCTGCCCAGGACCAAAGCTTCTCCCTGACTGTTCCCTTAAGTCAAGGCCAGTCTCACTGTTTGAGTGCCTGCTGTGTGTGTCAGGTGCTGACCAATAAGACAAGGGGGGCATGCTGCTGCCACATGTGCCCTGGGTCTGGGGTCTGGAGGAAGCCAGCAGGTGGCTCTAAAGTGAAGAATCACACGTCACAGCCTGGGAGGAGGCACAGGAGTCCAGACGAGCTTTGCGGTGGGCTTTGCGCCACCCCGTGAAAAACACACTGGGTTTCAGCAGGCAGGAACGTGAGCCTTGGTCCCAACCACCAAAAGCCAGATGTGGGGAAGTGGGGCAGAGCCACATGGGCCTGAGAAGGGGTGTGATGCGGGAAGAAAGCTATGAGGTCTCTGGTGTTCTGCAGGGACTGACACCTGGGGAACCCCCTGCAAGTGTGAGCACAGACCTGAGCAGAGCAGGCCAGAAGGAGCCGGCAGCTGGTGGTGAGGATGCTAGAGGTCCAAAAGGACCTCTTTCTTGGCCTCAGAGGCAAGTCTTTGTGATTTAGTACAATAAAAGTTGAGGGCTTGGGCTTCTCTGGTGGCGCAGTGGTTGAGAGTCCGCCTGCCGATTCAGGGAACACGGGTTCGTGCCCCTGTCTGGGAAAATCCCAGATGCCGCGGAGCAGCTAGGCCCGTGAGCCATGGCCGCTGAGCCTGCGCATCCGGAGCGTGTGCTCCGAAACGGGAGAGGCCACAACAGTGAGAGGCCCGTGTACCGCAACAACAACAAAAAGTTGAGGGCTTTAGAAGTCTTGCCCTGGGCATATTAAGGCCCTGTAGGTTCAGAGGGAAGCTACTGGAGTCTGGCAGAGAGAGCTGCTGACACCTTGATGTCCCCTGGCTCTGGGGGCCTCCTGGGTTGGCCTCCATCATTCATTCAGTGGCACTGAATCCCCTTGAGGACCCAGCAGCCCTCACTCATCCCTCTTTCAGCTCACCTGATTTCTACTGACCTGCCTGACAGGGTAGGTCACCCTTCCTGGCTTTACACTTGAGAAGGTAAATCAACGTAGAAATTGGATCCCTTCAATTTCGCTTCTTCCTTTCGTCACCTCTTTCTCTGGGAATTTTGAACAGCAGTGAGAACTCCTTACAGAAAGTGCAGGAGCAGACATGGACCAGTGACCTGAGTTCCAGGCAGATGTTGATGAAACAGGAAAGGAAAGGTGCAATTCCTACATCAACTATTAATTCAACAGATGTTTACCCCACACTCACCCTGAGCCGGACTCGTTCCAGGAACCGCCTGAGTCCTTGTCACTCATGTGAGCTCTCGGGATGTTGCGTGAAGACAGACCATTACACAGAGGATCTTGGAGGCGGCCTTGAGAAGACCTAAGTTTTGAATCCTGGACAAGCCCTTCACCTACAGGAGCGTATGGGTCTCCTGTGTGCCAGGCCACTGTTCCTGGCAGGGATGAGACCCGCTCCAGTTACGGAAGCAGTGCATGCAGTCTCACAGGCGGCATCAGAAACACCATGAGAATCTTCTCCATAATGCGTGGGGACCTCGGGTCCGAACCTGCACCCTGGACACGTGGCCTTTGAAACGTCTACACAGAAGGCTCAGGCGAGCATTTGGGCAGGATCACCAGGCCCCGCCTCGAAGGGGGCGTGGCCAGTCGGGAGCGCACTCCCGGGCCAGTCCCGCGAGACCTCACCCACTAGGCGCGGCTTGCGTTGCCCGGGCGACGGCGCCCGGGCGCGCAGGCGCAGTGCGGGCGTGCCCCGCCCCCCGCCGCCGCCGCCGCCGCGCCTTCCCCTTTAAGCCCCAGCCGGTCGCGTCGCCGCTTCATGAATGGAGCCCACGTGACCAAACATCATGTGACGTCTGTGGAGCGGCGGCGGCGGCGGCGGAGGAGGATCCGGAGCC
>NW_021703786.1:25443916-25472823 GCF_005190385.1 Monodon monoceros
CCCCGCCCCGGCCTCGGCCCGCCGGGCCCGCAGTGTGGTGGGTGAGTGCGGCGGCGGCCGGGCCGGGGCCGGGGCCGGGGGCCAGGGCCGAGCGGGGGGCGGGCGGGTGCTCCGATCCGGGGGCGGGTGCTCGCGGGGCCGCTGCTCCTTCCGGCGGCCTGTGGCGGCGTGGTCCGGGTGCTCCGGGCTTTGGGTCTGCCCTGTGCCCTGCTGGCGGCCCATGCCTCGATTTCCCCACCGGTCCGGAGCGGCTCCTTGTTCCTCCGCCGGGGGTGCTGGGGTGGGCGCGCGGGCCCGCAGGGGCGGGGTGGGGCGTGCGCTGGTCTTGCTCGGTGAAGCCGGGGAGTCCTGGAGGGAGGGACGGCCGGGGTGGCGGGAGGAAAGGGTGGGGTCGAGCGGGGCGCCTAGGGCTCCGTGGAAGAGCGCGGCGGCCCCAGCCTGAGCTGCTGATTCATCAGGTGTCTGTGTCAACGCCTCCCAGGCGCGGGGTCCTCGGCTGGCTAGGGGGAGGAAGCGGCACGTGGGGGGGGGGGGTGGCTGGGAAGACCCTGCCCGCTCCGGCTTCGCTCCGTCACACGCTTGCCAGAGCCCAGAAGGAGACTTGCTGAGTCATCAGCATGAGGTCACTCGATGCTCGTCCTGATGCCTGGGGGGATTAGAGCTAGGGGCCTGAGAGGCCGGGAAACAGGGGTAAGAGGGAAACCGTGGGGAGTGAGAAGGGGCCAGGCCCTGGGCTGGGGCGCCTGCTTAAGTTTGGGCTGATGTGGGAGTTTAGGGTAGGGTGGGTGAGGAGTAAATGGAGAGGTCGCGGTGCAAGTTATCCCGGGGTAGAGGGTGAAGCCCCTGGCCTGTTCATCCCCTCCCAGGCAGGCTCTTCTCAGGCTGCTGGTCCCTGACCCGCCTCTGGGACAGCTCCCCAAACTGGGAAATAGTTGTGAGTGAGAAGAGGGGAGGAGCTTAGGGGGGCCGTGCTTGCGGGCTGGGAAGTAGGCTTTCCCTATGACTGGTCTGTTTGGCCAGGCTGGAAAGTCTCCCGGTGGGAAGAGACCGAGGCAGTGGGTGAAGGAGGGATGCCTGTACTAGAGTCCTGGGTGACAGTGGACAGGGCAGAGGGCGAGTAGGCGCAGCTCTACCAGGAAATTGTAAATGAGAGGAGGCAGCAGGACTTAGACTCTGATCAGGGGAGCGAGGTGTCTGGTGAGCAGGCTGTGGCTCTCTTCGCAGCCTGGCCTTGGGGTCCGGGTTGAGGCTGTGGGTGGTGGTAACTTTGAGGGCGCCCAGCAGGTGGACTGGTGTGGATGGCATGGGTTGAAGAATCCCAATCACCCCAAAGTTGTTCCACTTGAGGTTGGGGCGCAGTATTGTGCAGGTTAGCAAAGAACGTGGCCCTGATGGGTGTCAGGCCAGGTGGTAGGGACTCCTGGGGAGTGACAGCCTCAGGGTGGTGTGGCTTGAGCCACTTTTCCTGGGTGTATGAATGGTTCCTGGTCTTCAGGGGTGGGGTAGTGTTTCGTCTAGACCAGAGCTGACCATTCTTGCCCATGCGTTCATGGCTAGGTAAGGCTGACCTTGTAGTTTGTCCTCAGGCATTCCCTGCCGCTGCCCTCTCCCCCATCCCTGAGCTTATAGATGCCAGATGTCTTAACACTTCAGCTGATCTTTTGGCTGGAATTTTATGCCCCAGGAAAATGCAGATTCCTGGAGGGATTTTTTTTCAGATCTTCTCAGCTACTTATGCTTTGGTGGAAATTAAGTTTTAGACTTTTTTCAGAGGGCTTCTGGAGGAGGTGGGTCTAAAGGGCAGGGTGGGAGTGTAGCGGGCTAGGTGGGGGCTCCAGAGTGACCAAGGCCACACTTGCCTTGGCTTGGGAGGTTTGGCCACTGGGGTTTGCAGGACAGGAGAAGGAACAGGGGCGGGCTGGCCTCTTGTCTACTGTCCATGCCCTGGAGTTTGGGCCCAGGGGAAGGGGATGGAGTTCTTTCCCCTTTCCGGCTGGCTCTCACCTTGAGTGGGTGGCCCTGAGTACCTTGGTGGATCAGTGCTCTTGGGACCACCCATGCCTTCTCCACAAAATGTGCTCAGCCTCAGGGGGAGCAGAGGCGGGAGGAGGGCTGAGGGTTCTTGATCTAGTCTCTGGGATCCCCTCCCTCTGGTTTCTAGAGGTGCCCTGAGCCATCAGTCCTAGCCCATGCCCAAAAGCTGTCTCTGTCCCATCAGTGTGTGCCCCCAGGTAGTGGAGACAAGGCCGGGAGGCTGGAAGCATGGGCTGTGCTGAGACCCACCCCTCCCCCACCCGAGCACAAGCACACCTTTGATTAGGAGGCGATTGGCTTCACTTGTGCTGAGTTCAGGGCTTCTGTGGAGGGTGAAATCTGCCGAGGAGGCACTTTTCAGCTCCCAGCCGCCACGCTCGGCACTTTTCTGTGTGATCTCTTCAGGAAGTCACCGTGTGCTCAGCATTCGTGGGGTGGAGGGAGGATGGCGGGTGGGAAAAGCTGGTGCCAGGGCTTTTCCTTTGGACTGACAGTGGCAGGACCAGTGCAGTGACGCTGGACCTGGACCTGAGGTTGGGGGAGCTCCTCCAGCTCTGCCTTGAGGACTTGACTCCCAGGGTAGGCGTGGGGCCCTGAGGACCTTCTGGCCTCCAGCTCCTCTGCCCCATCCTCTGCTCTGGAAGAACATTGGGGCCGGAGCCTCGGGGCATGGCTGTGGGGAGGCGTCTCTGGCCCCCTTGCCTGCAGCCTCGCATCCTGATGCAGGGCTGGGTGAGGAGTGGTCTCTACCCTGAGTGAGTGTTTGCCTCCACCTCCCCAGCCATACTTCAGTGACCTGATAGGGCTGAGAAGACCCCGCAGCCCCAAATTGCCTGAGTGCTTGTAGCTTCTCCAGGAGGGCACCACAGTGCTTGTTAGGCCTCCGTTTACCTCCCTGCATCTAACCTGGAAGGTCATGGAGGGAGTGGGGGGGGGGCAGAGGGGGTCCAGCTGAGCCAGGAATCCCAGGACTAGGTGGGTAAAAATGTCCTTGGCAGGGCTGCGGAAAAGATGACCAAGTGGGTGGGAGGGGGGCCTCTGGTTTTTGTTCCTTGCCCTGTGGGTGCGGACCCTGAGCAGGGAGCCAGAGAGTAGTCAGTGGCCAGAGAGGGCTGAGCAGGCCGCTGGGGGTCGATTGTGGGCACTCTTGTGAAATACCCTGGATAGGGTGGGGCAGAGTACAAAAGGCTGCAACCCAAAGCCACAGCATGGTTACTCCATCAGCAGCAGAGGTGGACAGAGAGGGCCAAGGGGCCTGGGGCCCGGCTTCTCCGGCTGGAGTGTCTGCCACCAGTAGGTTTGGGGAACTCCCACCAGTGTTAAAGACAGAGTCAGAGCTGGTTGGACAGCTCCGTTTGCTGTTCTTCAAAGTGAGCAGTCTGGGAGAATTGGCGCTCTCCTGCATCCTCTCCTCTGCCCGAGTCCCCAGTGGGGACGCCCAGTGAGCCTTCATGGGAGCAGGGCTTTGCCCCAGGCCAGCTTAGGGGAGGTAGAGCCCTAGAGTACACACTCACAGGGGCGCTGGCCCTGGCCCTCACCTGCTGTTGGCCAGGCTGGCCTTCGTTGCCCCAGCAGCTTGCTGCTGCCCGTCCCCTGGAGCTGTGTTGGCTGGCAGCCTTGGGGAGTGCCAGGCTGGTGAGAGAGCGGGAGCGATGTGCTGAGTCAGCATGACTCGCCAGGAACAGCCGTGCTCTGGGGCGCACTGGGGTTATTTTTAAAGCTCCCTTCTTCCTTCTAGGCTGGCCCCTCCCTCATCCTTCTAATCTCTCCCCCGGCCCCTTTTCTTGCCTCTGCCTCCCTAATAGCCCTTCAGTTCCCCTTCCCCCATCAGACCCTCCTGGTCTCCCACCTGGTTCCCTAGGGGCAGGGGGACAGGGAGCAGCCCAGCTTGGGAGAGGCGAGGCTGAAGGGCGGTCCTTGAGGCCAGGTATCAGGGGAATGGGCGGGCAAGGGGTGAGGCTGGGGACTGGGTGCCTTCCCCTGAGTGGGCAGAGGGTGTAAGGGGGCTCAGGGCTCTGTGTGGACTGGGTAGGGGAAGGGTCTCCAGGGTCCTGACCTACGCTCCCTGTCTCACAGAGTGCCTGCTTGCTGTGCCCTCGGGTTATGACGACCCCCAATAAAGGAAACAAGGCCTTGAAGGTGAGCAGATAGGGTGGGCAGTGTCTCAGGGCTGGGGTGGCACAGGGGCAGACTGCCCCCACTTGGCCTGTGACCTCGTGCGCTATGCCCTCCCCAGGTGAAGCGGGAGCCGGGAGAGAATGGCACCAGCCTGACAGATGAGGAGCTGGTGACCATGTCAGTGCGGGAGCTGAACCAGCACCTGCGGGGCCTGTCCAAGGAGGAGATCATCCAGCTGAAGCAGCGCCGGCGCACGCTCAAGAACCGCGGCTATGCCGCCAGCTGCCGCGTGAAGCGGGTGACCCAGAAGGAGGAGCTGGAGAAGCAGAAGGCAGAGCTGCAGCAGGAGGTGGAGAAGCTGGCCTCGGAGAACGCCAGCATGAAGCTGGAGCTCGATGCCCTGCGCTCCAAGTACGAGGCCCTGCAGAACTTCGCCAGGACCGTGGCCCGAAGCCCTGTGGCGCCAGCTCGGGGTCCCCTTGCTGCTGGCTTGGGGCCCCTCGTCCCTGGCAAGGTGGCCGCCACCAGCGTCATCACGATAGTAAAGTCCAAGACGGACGCCCGGTCGTAGGGATGCGCTTGCCCAGGCGGGTCTGCAAGGGGCCAGTAGGCGCATGGCAAATTCAGCAGCCCTGTCCCCTTCTCCCTCCCTCCTCTTTCTCCTCTTCTCTTCTTTTCCTCCTCTCCTACCTCCTCCCTTCCCTGCAAAGCACAACCTGCACCCCAGGGGCACCGGGCTGAGCCCCTTTGATCTCGTCGTTGTCATCGTGTGTTTTGTACGTTGAGATTGGTCAGTTTGGTGGTGACGTGGGGTTGCCCCTGCCCCCTTTGTCCCACGAGCAGGTGGGCTTGGAGTCCAGAGTCGGCCTGTGGGAGTGGACAGAGAGAAGGATTGACCGGGTGCTCTGGGGCACATGTGTCCCTGAGCAGGGAGGGCTGCAGGGCAGGAGAGAGGCTGTTCTCCTTGCAGAATGGCCCACAGGCTCTGACAGCCGCCAGGCTAGCGGGAGGCTGGGCAGTTCACTCTCAGCTCGGCCTGCAGGCATAGATAGGCACTGCTCTGCAGAGTAGGCTGTCCCTGAGGGCCCTGGACAGGTGGGCCACTGGTCTGGCGCTGGGGGGGATGGGGTGTCGTGTGGCTGTGGGCCGGGGGCCTTGGCACTCACACCTGACGTGTTGCACTGAACAAGACCAAATCACTGGTTGTGAGCGTACGTGAAGGGTGTGTCCAGTGTCCTGCGATGGGTCCCGTGTCACTGTTTACATGACCTGTTTGTGTGGTTACATAGCCCTTTATTTAAAAGAGAGAAGTTCCTTTTACGAAGTTATTAAATTATATGTTTAAAAGCTAAAGAAAAAAAAGCTGCAGAGTATTTATAAAACTGTCTTTTTAAAAAAAAAAAAAAGCAAGAACATTTGACCGTATAAACAGAAAAGGGAAGAAAGTATAATAGAAACTTTGCTACTTTAAAAAAAGAAAAAAAAATCCTTTCTTGTAAACTTACAGACAAGTCTTTGTGGCTGTTGAAGTTTAGTTTTTATATACACAGAGTTATCAGACGTTATTTATAAAACTTAGTTAAAAAAAAGACAAAAAAAAAGCCAAGCCGTGAGCGACCAGAAGGCGCGTCCTGACGTCCTCTTTGCTATCTCTTTTGCAATTGTACCGAAAGTGACTTACTCCTTTGCCCTTCCTGCTTCCGTCTCTTGCCGGTGCCGTGGTGTTGTCTGTGCCTGGTGAGGTCTTGTGCAGCGTCACGTGCTGGTGCTTCTGGTGACCTTTGACCTGTGGGTGTCACTTCTTGTGTCTGTTCTCCCGTGTTTGTTTTTTGGATTTGGTTGTGGTTTTGCTTCTGCTGGCTTGTCAGGCCTGGGCTGTAGTGCCAAGCTGCGCCTGCTCCAGTGGAGCTTGGGGTGTCTGTGTCTCCAGCCCAGCCTCTTCTGCTTTGGCGCCCACCCCGAGCCCCCGGGGGGTCAGATGCAGGGCTCTGCCACACCCCTCTGCTGACCCTTGGTTTCGCATGTGTGTCTCAGGCTTGGGCTGATCCAGTGGCAGGGTAGGTGAAACTGGGGGTCATCCTGGGCCCCCCTCCCACCCCCTCACTACTTCCTTGCCCACCATCTCTGGCCCTGGGTGGGGGCTTGCAGGGACCACAAGGAGTCACTGTGGGTGCCCGCCAGGCCAGGGCCAAGCTGCCCCCGACTGTCTTCCTTCTGGCCTCCAGTCAATGTGTTTGGGCTCCAGCCACCAATCTGGGGTTTGTTCCGGTGGGTTTTGTGTGGGCCTCAGCAGGGGAACCCCAGGGGCCCGCAGCCCACTCATCCCAGAACTGTTTCCATGCTGCGGGACGGTGCTTCCCAGGCAGAACCAGGTGGTTTCGGGGCCCACCTGGGGCAGCCCCTTCTCCTTGCCTGAGGGCCTGGGGGTCTCCACCAGTGCCAGACAAGGGCTACGGTCTCCAGGGCCAGGTCCTGTCCCCCCTCTCCCCCTGAACATGCTGGCAGCTCTTGGCTATGGGCCTTCTTTCAACTCCCTTTGGGGTCTGTGTCTTCCAGGGATCCACTGCTTGGCTTGTGGAGGTGCTTCCCCGGGGCTGATCCCACCTCCCCGTCCTGGCCACTCAGTGAGGCAGTCAAGTCTCCCAGACTTGGCTCAGGCAGCTGCTCGTAGGCATGTGATGGGGCTGCCTGTGGTGCCTGCTCCCCAAGAGGCTACTGCCCTGGCTCTGGCCGTGTGGGGCTTGGCTACTCCTTGGAGTTGCTGGTTGGCTTCTCTGGGGGTCCTGAACCCCTGAAAAGGCACAGACAAGTGAGCTAATGAAAAGAAAAACAATGCGGCCAGGCAGGGTTTAACCTTGTGGACAGCAGAATCTTCATCCCAGAGTTTACAGTGTGCCTGTGGGATAGGAGGGGGGATGTGCTGTCAACTTCTGTTGTCTTGATGGGCTGATCTTGGCCCTAGATATTCAGAGACATTCCTGGCTGTACCCAGGTTGGCCTGCAATGGAGATTTTGACCATTGACTCTGAATCACTTAGTGGCTTCCTTTGCCTCCCTGCAGTCTGGCTTTGTCTACCTAAGGTCCAGACGAGAGTAGTTGATGTTTCTTGTAGCAGCAAGTTGGAATCATATCATAAGAATCCCTAAAGGGAGATCATGCCCTGTCCTGGACAGGGGGAGGGACAGGCTCCCCATGTCCAAGTACAGTTCCCACTTTTATCCTGGCTGGGAGGTGGTCCTCCATCTCTGTGCACCCCTGCCATGCTGTAGACCTAGAGAGAGGAGGGTTTGAGGGTGAGCATGTGCTGAACAGAAATTGCAGGTCCTTGGTTTCGTTTACAGACGCTTCTGGAGTTAGTGAAGCTATACTTCCTTTCGAGGTTTTTGGATTTGGAGCAACTGTTCCTTGGGTCTGGGGGAGCATCCTGCTCCCATCAAGCCAGTCTCTCTGGGGCTGCTATGCCCCTTCTCCCCTTCACTTTGGTTATTGACAGTAGATCCTGTGTCCACATGTGACCATTTGGCGTCTTTCTGATTCTCGTTAATTCGTTTTTCCTACTGTGAGCGTGTTGTGTTCTCTCTCCTCAACTTTTTGACACAGCGAATTGAGGGCTTTGGCCGAGGCCAAGTCTCCCAAACTTGTCCGCTAAGTAAACCATAATGTGCACCTTCCTTCACACCTTGCCCTTGCCCACATCCTCCCTATCCCAACATGGACACTCAGATTTCAGAGGAGAACCCTTTGAGAACAGGTCAGCTCCTTCCCAGAGTATGGCCCCAGGGAGCCCTCCCCATGGCTCTTGGCTGCTGCTCCAGGTGGCACTGCGTTTGTGCAGGTGAGAAGTTGTGGCTGCTTTGTGGTGTGCTGGTTTGTGCCGGGTGCCAGGCCTCCCTGGAGGCTTTTCTACTCTTGGTCCAGGCTTCAGGTCTGGGCATAACCCTGATCAGCAGCAGCAGCCTTGATGGTCGGTGGCTGGGCCCACGGCTCTGATGAGCTGCAGCCTGCTTTGGGATGGGTGGTCGAGCCCCATCTTGTCCCTGCGACTTCCCTCTCTGGGGTGGCCGGTTGGCCAAAGCTTCCGTCCACAGCTGGGAAGCCACAGCCTGCAACACTGTTTCCGCTCTAGGATCTTTTAAGTTACTTTTTTAGGCTGTGGTTTGGTGAAAGGAACCAACACATTAACGATTTTTTTCCCCAGAAGCCACTGAATAATTCTTGCTGGCCGGTTTTCGCCTTCCTTTTGGCTGTCTGGTTTTGAAGCAGATGGGAAGAGGCAGGGGTGTGCCCTCGAGACTGATGGCTTGTCCTGCTCTGGCCTGTGTGTCCTGAGCATGTGCTGTACCTGTTGGACCAGTCGCACACATTTCCACCCCACTCTGCAGCAGCAGCCTTGGTACGTGGGTGTCCCTTCAGTCTGAGCTAGAGTGTAGGAGAGCTTGTCCCCGATGACCTGTGAAGGGGGACCCCTCTAACAGCCTCATGTCCCAGCCCCACCCTTCCCCACATCCCCTCAATCTGAAGCCTTTAACCAAACGGGAGTGGGTACAGAAAGCCTTCTCCTGGCATCTTAGGGCAGCAGGACAAGGGCTGTCCAGTGTGTCCAGCTCTGCTGCTCTCCTGGCGCTGAGAGGTGGGCGGAGCAGAGTTGATCAGACCCTGCCTGCCCTGCCTAGGGCTGAAGACAGGAGGTGGGGTGGGTACGCTGGGATCTGCCGGGGTGGGCGGGGGTTGTTGAAGATCCAGGTGGGGAGGGGCCCCACTGGAGCACTCTGGCTGACCTGGGTGGCGTCGGCCTCGCGCCCTCCCTACCCTGTGCAGTATTTATTGCTAAATTATTGTCCAGGAGGGGCGGCACTGGGCCGGGCCCCGGGTATTTATTGCTGTACATAGTGTATGTTTGTGATATATAAGGTTTTCTTTATTTTGTATATGATCAATAAACACCTTTTAAAGAGACTGGCAGGTGCTTCCTTGGGGCGACGCAAGGGCGGGGCGGGCCTCGCGCGCATGTGTCGGCGCGCGGCCTGCCGGGAGGCGGAAGCGGAAGCGCGAGTCTCCCCGGGAGAGATGGCCGCCGGGGGTCTGAGCCGGTTGGAGCGCAAGGCGGCGGAGCGGGTCCGGAGGCTGCGGGAGGAGCAGCAGAGGGAGCGCCTCCGCCAGGTACGGCGTTGCCCGCCCCGCGCCGCGCCCCCAGTCCGCGCCGCCCTCACCGCCTGCCCCGCGCCCGCAGGTGTCGCGCATCCTGAGGAAGGCGGTGGCCGAGCGCAGCGCGGAGGAGGGCCGGCTCCTGGCCGAGAGCGAAGACCTGGTGACCGAGCTGCAGGGCCGGAGCAGGCGGCGCGAGGGCCTGAAGCGGCGGCAGGAGGAGGCGAGTCCGGGGTGCGGGCGGGCCGGGCGGGGGCGCGGGCGAGCCGGGGCCGGCTCACGACCGGCTTCGACGTCTCGGCAGGTGTGCGACGACCCGGAGGAGCTGCGGAGGAAAGTCCGGGAGCTGGCTAGCGCCGTCCGCAACGCCAAGCACCTGGTCGTCTACACGGGCGCGGGGATCAGCACGGTAAGGAGACGAGGCAGGGACGGCCGCGCCCCGGGTCGGCTCCCAGGTTGTGCGAAACACGGACCGCCGGGGGCGGGCTTGGGGCGCCCCCTTCTGGGTGTCGGACCCCAGCACCGAGCACCGTTTTCTGTTAAGCAACAGTACCGATTCGCAAAAGCTCGACTTAAAAGCACTTCTTGAGGGTCTTTCTTTTCTTAGAGACACTCAGAACGACTCTATTTGGAACTTCGAAAAATAGATAAACATTCTTAAATGCTTGAATTTTGTATTGTATCCAGTTAGAGACAGGAAAGGAAGAGGGATAAAAACGGGATGTAATAGTTTGGTGCTTGTCCCAAGGTTATGTATTGGCAGAGCTAAACCCCAAACTATCTTCTGATTCCCCATTCGTTGTGTCCGCTGAATGTTGAAGTAAGGTAAGTGGAATGCAAGGCAGTATGCATTAGAGTGCACCAGGTAAGGAAGAGAAATGCTTTGGCTTTTGATAAGTTTTATCAGGAAGCTACCTGGGTGGTAGAATGTGACTAGCTTTGACAGTGTGGATAGCACGTTGTTAAATTGCTGGGTGCAAGTTGAGTGTGACCTACATGTAGGTCCAGCAGAGGTGAATAGCAAGGATTTCTGTGGAGAGGTCCATAGGTGATGATAATAAACCATATAAACGAATGACTGTAATGTGAAGCTGGCTGTGCTAGGCTGCTAGAATAGAAATCCAGATACGCCTTCTGTGGTCTCTGAGAGCTGGGAAACCCATCTGGTTGTTTTTTTATGAGAGGTGGCATTGAGTCTGGGCCTTGAAGGGTGGGTAGGATTTTACAGATACTTACGAAGTAAGACACTCCATACAGGGATGACTGAAGAAGCCCAGTAGCGAGAATGCGTGAGGTATGTTAACTGCTTTAACTTATCAACACTTGGAGCCCTGGCACATGTGACCTCTTGTCATTATGTAAAAGCAGTAATACCATCTTTTAAAGAACTGTAAGCAGCTACTAAAGCCACTTGCTGTTCATTAATTTGCTCTGTTACTGTTTGAGGTTTCCTTTTTCCATGTGGGTCAGACCCACTAGTCAGGTGGGCATTTTTCTGAGCTTTAGCAACAGGGAATAGACAGGGCTCCCTACAAGGGAGGTCACTCACACCTCAGGAAGCACAGGGCACCTTGATCCTGGCACACTGTCTGTTTTCTTCTCTCGGGGTGGCTCTGTTTCACTGGATTGGGAACTTGGGAGACGCAGTAATGTTTATCTCATTGAAGAGGTTGGTCTGTGTGGAGGTAGGCCAGGAAACACAGCATCAGGATGTGAGATGAGAACGTGGAGGGAGGCATGCAGTGAGCCTAACCAGTCCTCCCTCTCAGTATGAGGACAGACATGGCCACAGAGCCCAGGCTGTACTACATGCTAGAGAGTCTCCCAGGGCGGGCAGGGCTCCTTGGAGCCTAGAAGGATGAGCTGGACCAGGTTTGGGTGCAGGGGTCCTGGCAGAGGGAAGGAGCCACAGGGGATGCACTCCATCTGGGAGGACAGGTTAGACTAGGAAATGCTCAGCCTAAGGAACGAATTGAGGCCAGTCTGTGGGCCAGCACTTCTCAAAGTGCTGGGAGAAATTATTGGGAATTCTGCCAGTGCCTACAGTGATGTCTTTTCACTGGGCTTATCTCCTTTCTGAACCTGCAGGCGGCTTCTATCCCAGATTACCGGGGTCCTAATGGAGTGTGGACGCTGCTTCAGAAAGGAAGAAGCATTAGGTAAGCAGCCTAGCACAGCCTTCCCACCTAGTTAAGCAGGGACCTGACCTTGAAGCTCTCCTCACCTTCATTTCCCGTCTGCCTGGCAGTGCTGCCGACCTGAGTGAGGCCGAGCCGACCCTCACCCACATGAGCATCACCTGCTTACACGAGCAGAAGCTGGTAAGAGCCCAGGGTGGCTGGTGCACAGCCATCCTTCGGTATCCCCCTTGGATACCAAAAGCTGAGGGTGCTCAAGTCCCTTGTGTAAAATGGCGTAGTGTTTGTATATAATCTGCACACCTCCCCCCATACTTTATTATTTACTTATTTATTTATTTTTAAAATAAATTTATTTTATTTATTTTATTTTTGGCTGCGTTGGGTCTTCGTTGCTGCGAGCGGGCTTTTCTCTAGTTGCGACGACCAGGGGCTACTCTTCGTTGCGGTGCGCGGGCTTCTCACTGCGGTGGCTTCTCTTGTTGCGGAGTTCAGGCTCTAGGAGCGCAGGCTCAGAAGTTGTGGCACACAGGCTTAGTGGCTCCGTGGCATGTGGGATCTTCCCGGACCAGGGCTCGAACCCACGTCCCCTGCATTGGCAGGTGGATTCTTAACCACTCGCCACCAGGGAAGTCCTCCCCACCCTCATACTTTAAATCATCTCTGAATTACTTGTAATACCTAATAAAATGTCAGTACCACTTAAACAGATATAAATACAATGTAAATGCTACACAGATACTTGCCAGTGTGTGGCAAATTCAAGTTTTGCCTTTTGGAACTTTCTGGATTTTTTTTTCCCCGAATATTTTTGATCTTTGGTTGGTTGAATCTGCGGATGTAGAACCGTCAGGTACGGAGGGCTGACTGTACTCACTGGGTCCACGGCGAGGACCGGGAGGGCCACCTTGGTGCCCAGGTGACAACTGCATCCTACTTCCATCAGCCAGTGGACCCTGTGATGAGTGCCCACCAAGCAGTTTAGATTCCTGGTTTGAGCCTACCTCTACTCCTCCTGTGTTTCCTCTCCAAGAGTAGAGAGCAGCCTCTCCGCTGAATCATCACATAGAGGGTCCACACAGGCCCAGAGCTCGTGAGGGTAGCCCCTTCCCCTTGTGTTTCTCTTGCATTTTTCCCACAGACCTCAGGAGCCACCTAGATACAGGGGAGGCTAGTAGGAAACCTCTGGAGATCCTCTGCTAAGCACCTGCAGCCGAGTGGGGAAGGGGTCGAGCCTCCTGGGCCTTCAAGGACCTGAAGCGTGATGACCCAAGAGAGCATCAGTTTGGGCCCCAAGCTCCTTTCCAGCCAAGAGGGGGCGGTGCAAACATTTGCCCTCCTGGGGGCTCCTAGGGCTTCTGAGTCGTTGGGGGTGGGCCCAGGGCCCTCCCCACCGGAGCCTCCTGAGTCCTACTGGGACCAGCCTGCTGCCCTGGGTTTGCCATCGATGCTTTGTGCAGGGTCGGAGTTGCCGCTGGCTTGGGGGCTCTGGGGCGGGCAGGGCTCGGTATGGTTTCACTCCTGAGTGCTGCTTCCCCCCTTCCTCCTGCTGACTGCCACTGTCGCCCTTCCAGGTGCAGCACGTGGTGTCTCAGAACTGTGACGGGCTCCACCTGCGGAGCGGGCTGCCTCGCACAGCCATGTCGGAGCTCCACGGGAACATGTATATCGAAGTGAGCGGTCCCTCTGGGACTCGGGGGCCTGGGCAGGCCAGTGGCTCCTGCTCACAGGGCCCTACTCTCCTCAGGTCTGCACAGCCTGCACTCCCAACAGGGAGTATGTGCGGGTGTTTGATGTGACGGAGCGCACTGCCCTGCACCGACACCAGACCGGCCGCACCTGCCACAAGTGCGGGGCCCAGCTCCGGGACACCATCGTGCACTTTGGGGAGAGGGGGACATTGGGACAGCCTCTGAACTGGGAGGCGGCCACCCAGGCTGCCAGCAGAGCAGACACAATCCTGTGCTTAGGCTCCAGCTTAAAGGTATGCGAATGGCACTGTGGATGGGAACGGGTGAGCCTGCCCGCAGCTGGCCAGCTCAGCCTTAGACCCCAGCTTCCTGTAGCCTCCTTCCCTGGTGTGTGTGTGTGGTCTGTCTGTCCATCCGTCCATTCCCGCAGGTTCTAAAGAAGTATCCACACCTCTGGTGCATGACCAAGCCCCCCAGCCGGCGGCCCAAGCTCTACATTGTGAACTTGCAGGTAACTCAGGTGCTCAGAGGTGCCTCCCTAGACCTGGGCCTTAGGAGAGCCAGCAGTCCCTGGGACATTTATGTCCCACACTAATGCACCACGAGGTCTGGCTGAGTAGGGGCCAAGGCCAGCAGGCCATTGGGAAGGAGTGAGGTGCTGTCCTCACTTACCTTCTCCTGTCCCCAGTGGACCCCGAAGGATGACTGGGCTGCCCTGAAGCTGCACGGAAAGTGTGATGACGTCATGCGGCTCCTCATGGATGAGCTGGGCCTGGAGATCCCCCGCTACAGCAGGTGAGGGGGCACAGACACATCCCCCACTTCCCTGCCCCTGTGTGGATGGGTTGTGTTTGTTGTCTTTTGTGAGCTGAGTGTAGAGAAAGCTCTGAGCTGCGGCAGATGGCATCTGAGGCATGACTGCAGTGTGGTGGCCTCTGCAGGGACCAGCCCCAGCATTGGCTGAGGTGTCCTGGCTGGCGTGATTCCTGCGGGGAGAGGGAATCTGCCAGGGCACACCTGGATGTCCCCCTTCACCTCAGGCAGCCTGGACGGGAAGGTGCCTTGAAGGGATGTGCTCTCAGCAACTCTGCTCGTCAGGATCTGGGTGCACTGGCTTGGGGAGCTGGAATACTTTGGGGAAGCTTAAACAGATGTGCCTGAATACAGAATTTGTGATAATTGAGATGTGGTGTGTGTATTGAGTGAAAAGTTTACACTTTCTTTCTCTGTGAATTTTCAGGGTCTTATAGGGGAAATCAATAACTTCTTTTAATCAAAGGGTTGGAGAATTAAGGATCCCTTCACCTTCTGGGCCTGGCAATTCTTGTATGTTATGTTTGTGGTGTTCTGTAATGTGGGCCTGTTGTGTACTGTACTTTTTTTTTTTTTCACATTAACTTAGCTCATTTTCTTTATCAGTGCTTATCTGTATATTAAGTTTATGATATGTGGTTCTACATCTCAGTCAGACACATGATCTCTTCACGGTGTAGTGTTTAGGCCACGCCTCCCTAGTCAGCTTCCCTCCCATCAAGTCCTGCAGTCTGGGAAGGGGAAGAGGGTCTGGTCTACCTGTCCCTGGCCGTACAAGTGAAAGGTGGGGCCCAGAGTTGGCTAGTGACTCACCCCTCCTGGGGCTACTGCCGCCCTACCCCATGTGTGCACAGCCCCCTCAATCACCGACGAGGACTGAGTTCTGCAGAGGCTGGGATAGTCTGGGTGCTGGCCTTTGAGTTACTTGCGGAGCTTACCCCTCTCGCAGATGTTGTGGAGCTACCACTGAGCAAAGCCCAGCCATGGTTAAGACGTGGGAGGGATGCAGGGTGACCTCAGTCAGCTTTCCCGTCCTGGGGCGGGTTGTGATTGTGAGGGGCTCCCAGGCACGCCTGACCCAGCTTTCCCTTTGCATAGGTGGCAGGACCCCATCTTCTCGCTGGCCACTCCCCTGCGTGCGGGTGAAGAAGGCAGCCACAGTCGCAAGTCGCTGTGCAGAAGTCGAGAAGAACCTGGGCCTGGGGACCGGGGTGCACCACTTAGCTCAGCCCCTATCCTGGGCGGCTGGTTTGGCAGGGGCTGCACCAAGCGCACAAAAAGGAAGAAAGTAACATAACCTGTTGCATGACCGAGAACAATGATGGCACTTTGCAAATGACCGGGACTCTTCTTCAGGGGCAAGTGGCACTGTTAAGGCCAGGACTGCCCCTGGAATTCTCTGGGGGTGACATTTTCACCCTGACATGTTTAGCCATTTGTCATTGTGGAAAGCTCCCTTGCACTGCTGTGGTTGCCCCCCTGCATGGGCCTAATGATGGAAGACACCTCGCTCAAGCAGCCTCTTGTAAAGAGGTGGCAGCCACACCCTCTGTGAAAACAGGACTCGTGTTATTTCACACTTGGCCGCAAAGAGGAAGCACACGGCTGCCTTACCTCATTCACTAGGCTAGTCTCAGGGGCCTCAACTCTATTTCTACCAATTCTTACTAAAAATGTTAAATTTATAGAAGCCTTTTTCTGTATTGGGTATGCTGCAAAGGAGTGGTTTTTGAGCCTTGGCTCTCAGCAGGCCGTTTATTAAACATCTCTGCACTGTCTTCCTCCTGTCACCGAGTGACTGCCTTTCTGAAGCGGTGGGTGGGAGCGGGCGCCTGGCGAGACTCCTGGAGGGGCGGATGCGCCCCACGTGGTCCTGTCCCAACCGCCGCTCCAGGTGGGAGCTGAGGGCTGGTGGGCGCAGGCTATTGGCCGGGAGCGGAGGGGCGGGGCCTGGCCCGGGCGGGGCTCGCCATTGGCCGCGCGAGGGAGGTGAGGGGGCGGGGCTCCGCGCGCGGGGCGGGGCGGCGCTCGGCATTGGCTGTGAGAGGCGGGTGAGGCCCGCGTGACGGCGCGTGCGTGCGCGAGCTGCGGCGGCTGGGAGTGGGGAGCCGGCCGTGCCGCGCCGCCGGCTCGGGGCCATGATCCGGAACGGGCACGGGGAGGCAGGCGGCGCCGAGCGGCCGGGCCCAGGGGGCAGGCGTGCCGTGCGGGTGTGGTGCGACGGCTGGTGAGCGCGGTGGGGGGCGGGGGGCACGGGCGGGGCCGCGGTGACAGCTGTGGTCTCCTTCGCCGGGGTCGGGCGGCCGGCTTAGTGCGGGGCGGGCGGCGCCTCGGCCGCGTAGGACGCCTGGAACCCGGGTCACCGCGTCGCCGCGGGCAGCGCGGCTGAGGGTTGCTGGAGTCTTTCTGCGGATCCCTACATGAGCGCCTTCCCCGGACGCTCCTTCTCTCACGTTTGCCTTTAAGCCGGAGACCCAGCCAGGCTGTCCCACCTGCCTAACTCGTGCACGATAGTGGCCAAAGTTGCGTGTCTAACCTTGATGACTTTAATCATCTCAGTGCCCTAGGAGCTCTTTTTGTCAGAAGGAGCCGTGCACCCAAAATGTCTTCCCAGAGTTCTCCTTGTCCGGCTCCCAGCTTGCCGGCACAAAACCAGGAAGGTTCTCCTAGGTATCTGGGCAAGCGTCAGCGCAGGCATTGCCCGATCTGCGTAAGACCCTAATGAAGCCCCCAGGCTCCTGGGTCCATCTGAGGAGGGCTACAGTGCCGAACTGTCCTCTTTTCTGGCAAGCCAGATAGCTGGAGTGGTGTTGAGATAAGTTTGAGGCCGTCAGCAGACAGGAGGAAAGTGAACCTCTAGTGATAAGTTAACGACTTGGATGCTTCCTCAGACCTCATTTGATGGAAGCAGAGAAAGAAAAACATCTGGCTAGCCCAGGGCTTCAGCGGCCAGCAAGTGGGGCTGCCATACTCCTGGGCCTGCACCTGAGTCACCTTGTGGAGGGGGCGTGGCTTCCTGTCCGTTGACTCTGATCTTGGCCCTGACCAGGCCTGGCCCCTGCCCCAGCAGGCCACAGCCACGGCCACAGTGACTGGGATACAGCCTGGACCCAGGTCCACCCTGCATTCTGTGCCATGCACCCTCCTTCTGCCCAGCCTGTCCAGTGGGCACAAGGGCCTGCCAGGCTCCTGAATTTGGACTTCCCTCTTCCCTTAGCCCAGGACCAGAGCCCTGTGCCCCACAGGGTTGTCTGCTGGAGCCTGATGTGCTGGGGTGGGGCTAGCAGGTGGCGCTGAGTAGAATGGTTTTGTACACCTGGGTCACCTGGAAAAGCAGGGACAGCTCCACCTACTCAGAGGGCAATACAAGGCTGGGAAGAAGCAGAGTGAGAATGAGGGCCCACCTCAGGGCCCACAGAGAAGTGGATGTCCCCTCCGCCACACATGGCAACCCGAGTGGAGCTGTGGTGCTGTGTGTGGCCTTCAGCTGAGAGTTCACTCTTAACCAGGCCTGGATTTGAGGATGAAAGCTCTAGTACCAGGTGACAGGGAGGTGGTTGTTGGCCCCAGAGAGCAAAGCTTCACTGAGTTTCCAGAGGCCTTGGGGAGCAGGCAGGATTTCTAAAGCCAGTGACTGCCCTTGTTCATTGGCTGGACTTTGTTTCGTGTTGGCCCGCGGGACTGTCTGGCTGTTTCGCGGTAGTACAGAGCCCAGTCCACCCCTGAACTAACATTGCCTTCTATTACCTTTCAGAGGGACTGCCCGTGACAGTTTGTATTTGGGAAGGGGAGGGGCTGAGGGCAGAGTGCTGTCCCAGGTGTGGGGAGCAGGGGCTGTTCTGTGCACTCACCAGCCCTCAGGTCTGCCAGGCCTTGTCCCCGGGCACAGCCATGCTCGCTCAGTCTGACCTTGAGCCCAGGGGCCAGTAATGTGGAGAGCTGAGCACCCCGCCCCTCTGAAAGCCCAGGCCCAACCGGAACCTGGGAGCAGTTCCCCATGGTGGCTTCTCAGAGGGCTTCCTAAGGATACTGCAGAGGAGCAAGACTGCACCCCCAACACTGGGATGATGGCCCTGCCCTCTCCACAGCTATGACATGGTACATTATGGCCACTCCAACCAGCTGCGCCAGGCACGGGCCATGGGTGACCACCTCATCGTGGGTGTACACACTGACGGTAAGCCGGGCTGCCAGGCCCACCCTCCTCCCCCACGCCCGTGACAGACGCCACAGGTCCCCGTGGTGGGTAGGGCCAGGCCCAGCCGTCCTCCCCAGAAGTGCAGCTCCACAGGCTCGCCCCAACCCCGGCCCAGGCCAAGCCATCCAGAGCTTTCCCGTCTTGCATCCTGTCGTGAGCTTGGGGGGCAGGGGTGGTCCAGTGGATCAGTCCAGGTATGCCGCCCACTTCCTACCGCCTTCCTGGTTCCCAGGGCCTTAGAGGACAGAGCACCCAGCCATCAGAAGGGAACCCCGGACCGTACCTGGAAGTCTGGTTGGCTGGGGGTGAGGGGCGTGCATCCGCAGCGCCTGTACCGGCTCCCAGAGGACAGAGCAGGGCTGCTCCTTGTGGTCCTGCCTCGTGGGCTGAGGGCCCGATGAGAGACAGCCTCCCACCGTGAGCCCTCATGTGGCCGCAGACCCTGCTCGATTCTGGGAGGGGACTTCTGAGGAGGAGCCAGTGAGCCTGTGGCCAGCCTTCCAGGGGTCACCCACCTTGTTCTTTGCCCTCTTTTCTCTCCCTAGAGGAGATCGCCAAGCACAAGGGGCCCCCGGTGTTCACTCAGGAGGAAAGATACAAGATGGTGCAGGCCATTAAGTGGGTGGACGAGGTGGTGCCAGCAGCCCCCTATGTCACCACGCTGGAGACGCTGGACAAGTACAGCTGCGACTTCTGCGTCCACGGCAGTGAGTCGGCAGGGCAGAGCCCCCGGGGCAGGGGAATTGGGCAGCTCCAGACCTGACCATCAGAGGGGCGTCCGGAGGTGCCGGCCTCCTCACACTTTGGGGAGCACAGAGCTTTTGAGGGTCTGAGGAAGCTCTGGGTCCTTCCCCAGAAAGGAGCGCATGCACACCAGGGCAGGCCTGGAGCCGGGGTATGGGCCTGGAGGTCTTCATGGCTTTGGGTTAAGATCCTTGTTCTTGTGTGCGTGTCACCCCTTAGATGATATCACGCTGACTGTAGATGGCCGGGATACCTACGAGGAAGTGAAGCAGGCTGGGAGGTACAGGTAAGCTCTACTTGCTGAGTGCCCCGCTTTTCGAGGAGCGGGGCTCCCAGCTCCCATCGAGCTCCTTCTGCCTGAGAGGGCAGCGTCCGGGCCGCAGCCTGTTTCTCGTGGCCTGGACTGGAGCTGGGGGTGCCGTACATCTGCATCACCCAGTACGGTAGCCACTGGCCACGGGCAGCTGCTAAGCAGGGGAAACGTGGGGTATGACTGGGGAGCTGGCTTTTGTTTGAGTCACTTTAATTGAAAAGGCTAGTGTGGCCAGCAGCTTGAATGGGGCAGTGAAGCCTGGGGTTCCCTTGGCAGGGAGTGTGTGATGAGGCAGGACCTGGGCGTCAGTGGACAAAACAGGACCAGAGCCACCCTGTATGGCCTGCTCACTCCGACACTGCAAACTTGGGGCTTAGTGACAGCGTTCTGTCCAGTCATTTCCTTTGGTTGATAAAATCTCAGTGGTCCCTCCACTCTCCTGGTCTTGGTTTTTTGTTGTGGCTGAGAGTGGCGAGGAGATGCCCGGGTCTGTGCACAGCATGGCTGGGGGCTGGACCACGGTAGACTCAGCCACAAGCAGAGTTGCCCTTAGGTGGGGCAACTTAGGTGCCCATAGGAGGTGCAGCCTTGCAGGTGTGTCCCAGGATGAGAGCCCCACCCCCAACTCTTTTCCCAGAGAATGCAAGCGCACCCAGGGGGTGTCCACCACAGACCTCGTTGGCCGCATGCTGCTTGTGACCAAGGCCCATCACAGCAGCCAGGTGAGTCTTGGGGCCAGAGCGGAATCTCCGAGGTCCCAGAGCTGGGAGGGAGGGATCGCCTACCCCACCCTTGCCCCTCAGTGGGCACTAGGACAGCAAGCTTCGGTGTCCTGGGGTTGGTTGCGTCTGGAGGGCAAGGCCCCTCAACCCCCTGCCCTTCCGTGCAGGAGATGTCCTCCGAGTACCGGGAGTACGCAGACAGCTTTGGCAAGGTGAGTGTCGCCTGTGCTGTCTGGGCCGCTGCCCAACCCCCAGGCCACCCCTGGGGAAAGGCTGGCCTGGAGCCTTGCCCTCTACCCTGCTCCCTGCTTTCTGGACACTGACCGGGTACTGACCGCCAGTCTTGCTGGCTGGCCGGTCCCAGCGGCCACTGCATGGAGGAGAAGTGAGGACTGCCCGCATACGAGGGGTCTCTAACCAGGTGGCCTGGTCCTCTCTCCCTCTGTAGCTCTCTCACCCGACACCCTCCAGGGAGACACTTTCCTCAGGAGGCTCCTCCCAGGTGACCAGACGGTGGCCTCAGGGTGCCAGGTCCCCACGAGGGCCGTGTCCACTGGCCTCTTCCTAGCGGGTTCGGTGCCAGGCCAGGGTGGCGTTGGCTGCAGCGCCTGCTGTGGCCATGGGACAGAACCCCAGTCCCACCGGCCATAGCGGCCCCACCCAGCCTGGTTGTGGTGTGAACCAGGCACCTGCCAGCCAGCCCTCGGCATCCCTGCCTGAGATGTCTGCCTGGAAACAACAGCAGAGCGACAAGCGAGTGGCAGGCTGTGGCTAGGGGTTTGGAGTCCCGGCCTATAGCCCCCATGCCTGCCCCCGCCATCTCACACCTGTGCCGCCCAGAGCAGACTGACAGGCGGATGCGGGCAGGCCCAAGGATGGGCACAGGCAAGGGACGTGCCTGCGAGGCCTCTGTCGCTGACCAGGTTGTTCTCGGCTTACAGTGTCCTGGGGGGCGGAACCCTTGGACGGGGGTGTCCCAGTTTTTACAGACATCCCAGAAGATCATCCAGTTTGCTTCGGGGAAGGAGCCCCAGCCAGGGGAGACGGTCATTTATGTGGCTGGTGCTTTTGACCTGTTCCGTATCCTCTGGGACTGAGTCGGGGGTTGTCCCTGCCCCAGGCCTTTTCTGTGCATTTCTACATCTGCCCCAGTGGGCTGTGGGGGCTAGAGGGGCCTCCCTGACTCTCGAAGGCCCAGGATTGCGGTGGGGTGCAGGGGCACCACTATCAGCATGGAGAGGCATGAGCAGGTGGGTGGGAAGGTACCTGTCTGAGCCCCTGCTTCTGTGGGCAGCCGCTCCTCGTTGGTTCCTCAGTCCTTAACCTGGGCACAGACATCGGGCACGTGGACTTCCTGGAGAAGGTACATGGCCTGGCGGAGAGGCCCTACGTCATCGCCGGCTTGCACTTTGACCAGGTCTCACCCCGGGCAGCCGGTAGCGTGGGGGCTCTGGAGGGGCTCCTAGGGTTGGGGTTGGGCACAGGCGAGGCAGAGGTGGCAAGCTTGGGCCTCTTCCCAGGGAGAAGCCCAGGGAGAGCCTGCCATCGAGGGCTTCCCCACACTGGCAGACGCCCCACGAGGGATTGTTGGGAGGGAGCACGGCCTCACTCCCACCCCAGCTCACCCCTGAGGTCACCAGCTGACCCAACCTTGTTCTGGCTCTAGGAGGTCAACCACTACAAGGGGAAGAACTACCCCATCATGAACCTGCATGAGCGGACCCTGAGCGTGCTGGCCTGCAGGGTGAGTGCAGGCGGGCAGGTGGCAGGCCCAGCGGCGCCTCCTTCCAAGGCTGGAGCTGCTTCTCCGCAGGACCTTCCCCGGGGTACAGGAGTCTGGGGCTTCACCATGCTGCCTCTCAGCCCCTACCCCACAGCCTGGTGAGGCCCATCTAACCAGCTGTGCTCCCTTTCCGCCCAGTATGTGTCCGAAGTGGTGATTGGGGCCCCGTACTCGGTCACAGCAGAGCTCCTGGATCACTTCAAGGTGAGGACAGGGCTCCTGGTGGGCGGCTTCCAGGGAGGGTCTTGACTGAGTGGCACCAGGCCAGCTCTCTGAACCCAGGCTGCTTCCCTGGAGAGGGCCTTCTCGGGGCAGGGACCATGGGGGGAGATGCTGGGAGGGCGCCCTGACCCCCGCCTCCTCCCCAGGTGGACCTGGTGTGTCATGGGAAGACAGAAATCATGCCTGACAAGGATGGCTCCGACCCATATGAGGTGGGTCATGCTGGGCCCTCGACAGACATGAGGTGGCCACTGTCTGATGCTTCCCAGCCACCTAACGCCCCCGCACCTCATCATGCCTGTCTGGGAAATGGGCAGGATGACAGCTGCCACGCTGATGGCCTCACGGCTTAAGGAGGCAGGTTGCTAACGGGTGGGAATAACTGCCCCCACCATAGTGGGGTGGGAACTTTCTGAGCCAGGGCAGCAGGGCAGTCTTCTTGGGGTCCAAAGGAGGGCTCTCACCTCCTCCTCCTCCTGGCCTCCAGGAGCCCAAAAGAAGGGGTATTTTCTGTCAGATCGACAGTGGGAATGACCTCACCACGGATCTCATTGTCCAGCGCATCATCAAGAACAGGTGAGTCTCAGCCAGGCTGCTGGGGGCACTGGAAGCCGCTGAGGCTTGGGTATGGGTGCACCACTCACCCCCACCTGGCCCCCAGGCTGGAGTACGAGGCCCGGAACCAGAAGAAGGAGGCCAAGGAGCTGGCCTTCCTGGAGGCCATGAGGCAGCAGGAGGCGCGGCCCGAGAGGGAGAGCGACTGTGACTTCTGACCAGAGGGGAGAGGTCGCCAAGGGTCCTCCGAGTGCTGGCCCTGTCCCAGCCCTGCCTCGAGAGCTTGGCTCGGTTTTTAACAAAGCTGCGGTGCCCTCCTTTCCAACCATCTGGCCATGGAAGGGCTGGTGTGGAGGACACTGCCTTTCACCCTGCCTGTGAGGTGTCCGTCTTGCAGCAGGCCCTCCTGCCCTTCCTGCCGAGCTGCACAGTGAGGGGATCCAGCACAGTGGAGCAGCCCAACAGGCAGGATGAGCAGGGGGCACCTTCAACAGAGGTGTGCCACCCTGCGTGCCCGGAAAGGCCCAGTTTCCATCCTTGTGGCTTCGCTGCTGCTCTCCATTCTGCCCCCAGGAAGCTCCTGCAGACCCTGGATGCCCCCCACCGCCCAGCTCGAGGCCGTGGCCTTCCTGCCCGCCCGGCCTCCGTGGGAGCCAGCTTCAGGGAGCAGTGACCCAGGGCCCCGACCCCTTTCCTCCTCAGAGTGCAGACCATGCCACCTCCCACATGAGCGGCCTCTGCCCTGCAGTGTGTCCCTGGCGCCCCGGGGCCTGTCGCCCAGACGCTGCACCCCCTGCTTCCTGGGCCAGCCTCCCCACAGACTGTTCTTGGTTTTGTACCTGACCAGCTGGTGTGCAACCAAATAAACCTGCTAGGAGATGCTCTGCCTCAGGCTCTCAACCCTGCAGGGCAGGACCAGGAAACCCACCACCTTGGCCGTGCTCCCCGCTGCCCACCCAGCAAGGAGGGGGCCAGCAGGCAGCATGACGGCAGCAAGGAACCCCCCAGATCTGGGCCCCCAGACACCTCCAGCTGCCTCCCACGTGGCAGGCGACAAAAAAAGGGGAGGGAGGCAAGGACCAACAGAGTACCTTTGGCCCCAGGGTCTGTCATGGGGAAAATAAGAGGCGGACACCCCGCGGCCCACATAGAGCTACCTGATCCAGGAAGGAATTAGGGGCTGCTCCCTGGCCCAATCCACAGAATCTCAGGGTCTTCTGCACCCAAGTCAGGGTGCACTTGGAGTAGTGCAGTGGCTGCAGGGTGCTGACCCAGGTCACCTCTTGATGGGGTGGGGGGGGAACAGTGGCAGTGGTTTATGGCTCTGTGGTGTTCAAGAGTGAGGACTGTGATGTTTTCTCAGTCCTCTGCCAGTTTCCTCCAGAATGGCCTCTGCCCTGCGCTGCTGAGCCAGATGGGGCTGGAGTACCCTGTGGCCCGGCCCCATGGGAGCCCCTGGCCAGCGGTCACTCCTTCTGGAAGGTGGGCCTGTCCTTTCTTTTGGTCCTTAAGGTCCAGCCTAGAACCCGTGCAGGAAGCTGCAGTGGGGGACTACGGTGCACGCACCCTGGCCGGGCAGCTGCTGCCTTGCTTCCTTTGTTCCCTCCTCGAGTGGGGGGAGCTCACTAAGCTGTGAGAGGCACAGGGCCCTCCCTGCACCCCCACCCCACCTGGGCCCCCAATTTCAGGAGCCCGGTGATGCCAGACTTTCCCACGCTCAGATCCCTGGGGGGCAGGGATCAGCCAGTCCCCTGTAGACTGATGTAAGTGTGGGACACAGGAGAGGCCGGAGGGTTCCTCTTGAGACTGGAGTCAGCCCTAGGCCTGCTGAGAACCCCCTGCTGGGTGGCACCTCAAGGTGAGGACTGGGGAACAGTCCGCAGCAGCAGTCAGGAAGCCCCAGGTGAGCCACGCATGGTTGGTGGAGACTCAGGGCCTGGGGGTCCAGGAAGTGGGCTCCTCCAGAGACTGGTCCACCCAGGTGCAGCAGGATTGCGGGTCCCACCCCCAGCCTAAGTGGAGGGCCGGTAGGTCCAGCTGGCAAGGCCCCATGGGGGTGGGGGACACCACTGAGACAGGCTGCAGACCTCTGGGACCAGGGCTCAGGCCAAGGACTCAAGTCAACTTCATTGGGGGTGGGGAGGGCAAATCAACCTGCTAAGATGCCCACGAGTGAATTAGGGAATTAGCCTGAGTGTGAGGTGGGGGGAGGCTGGCACAAGGCAGCTGTGCTCAAGAGCTTTGGCCCTACACAGCCCCTCCCTCTTCAAGGTGGGGCAGCACCCATTGCTTTGGGGATATCTGCTTCCCTGTGGGTCTAGGGAGGGCTGAACAAAGAGTTCCCAGGCCTGGGAGGAGCCAGCTGCCTGACGTCAGATTCAGGATTCAGCTGCGGTGGCGCCCAGCTTTGTCATCCCCCTGGTGCAGCCCCTCCTGGTCCTGGAGCTGCACATCTGGCTGCTTTCCCACTCCTGCTGGGCCCAGCCTATTCATTAATTCACTTGGCACAAGTATTGTCCTGTGCTGTGTACTTTGAGGAATTTTGGGGGGCTCCAAGAAGAGTGACCCCAGAGCTGCCCCTCTGGTAAGGGAGATCTTTGGTCTCAAGAAACCTAGGATTTGAGGCAGGAGGGCCTCCCGGTGTGGAGTGTTCAGGGGAAGCTTTTATAAGGCAGGACATTTGAGCTGGCCTAATAGACTTGATGGCTAGTGGGCGACCCAGGCACCACCTCCTGGGAGGATCCAGGAGCTGCGTGGACAAAGGCAGGGAGGTGTCGGGTAGGGGCTGGAGGTGGGGGACATGGAGAGCAGCCTTGCAGAGCCAGATGTGGGGCTCCAGAAGATGTCTGGGGCCGATACAGCTGGAGGCCCAGCAGCATTTTGCCAGCAGTGGGGCTTGGGAGCTCCTCTGCAGGTGTTTCCGTGAAGCCTGTTGGCCTGAGGGCCCTAGTTGCTGTCTGTGCTCCTAGGTGGCCAGAGTCCGGTTTGGAGATTCACAGGTACTTGCCCACTCCGTCTGCTGGGCCACCCGCCCCCCTGGAGGCTGCGAGTCTCATTTATTCATTAAGCCATTCACTATGGGGATGGGTGGGCGGTACTAGGTGCCATCTGGTGCCAGGGCAAGGGCAGGCCCCAGGGTGTGCCCGCGGGAGCCAGGCCAGGTCCACGTTCCGGGATCGGGCTTCACGTGCTGCGATAGTCCGCGGCGCGGAGTGACAGGAAGACGTCGGCCTTGCACTGGAACATGGCTCGGCCGTCGGGGAGCCGCTCGCAGCTCTGCAGGTTCCGGGTAACGTCCTCGACGCACACGGCCTGGGGGCGGGTGGAGGAGGGGGGGCGTCCGCACCTCTCCAGCGCCCCGCACCCTCCAGCGCCCAGTACTCACGAGGCCCCGCAGGCTGGGGCGCAGCTCCGGGAAAGGCGCCAGCCCGTCCCGGGGGTCCCGTGCCCACGAGGGGGCTCGGAGCGCCGCGTGCACGGCGACCTGCGGAAGCCAGACAACAGCCCCGCGGCGCAACCCACGGAGTAGTAGGCCGGCCCCGCCGCCTGCTTGTACCACGCGAGGCTGGGGGGCGCCAGCAGCAGGCACAGCGCCAAGGCGGCGGCCACCAGCATCGCGAGCCCGGCCATGGGGACGCGGGCGGCGGCGGGCGGCGGGGCGCGAAACAGCAGCACCGGCGCCTTATATCTGCGGCTGGGTGGGGCGAGGTGCGAGGGCGGACGCCGGGACGCAGGGGCCTCCCCATCCCAGAGGGAGAAGCCCCAAGGGGTCAGCGCCTATTGTGCACAGGGGCGCGCTGGAGGAACAGATGGTCGAGAGCTTGGTGGTGATGAGACGCCCCCTTCTCCCCCACCCCGGCCCACCTCCCCGTTTCTGACCCTGCCTGCTCTTACTGGGAGGCGGCCCCCAGGCCGCTCCCACCAACCTTGGTCCCTCCTGGGTCTGGCCTCAGTGGGAGCGGGGTCAGCAGTGCTGCACTGAACCCTCAACCAGTCCGATGGCGCCCCAGCCCCGAGTCACCCCCGGAGGTCCCCAGCACTCATGAGGCTGGAGAAAGAGCCACTGACTGCACTGTGCCCAGGGGACAAACAAGCAGTTCCCACCCTAAAGGGGAACTGACCAGACGACAAGGGCTTCTTGAGGAGGCACGGAAGTCTGGGAGGGCCTGGGGGCAGAAGTCAGTTTCAACAGCTGGTCTGGTCCTCAGAGCTGATGGCAGGACAGGCAGAATGGCTCACAGGAGAGATGAGGGGAAGCCAGGGGAGAGCATTTGCAAAGGCAGGTGCTGTGATCCTGTGCCACCATGGCGGAGAGAGAGCTGAGGTTATGGGATCCTGAGAGGACCTGGTGTGGCCCCTGAGCTTCCCGGGAGAGGGCAGATGGCTGGACTCTGGGTGTGTGCAGGGCCTGGCAGGCAGCTGTGTGTCCAGCTCAAGGCGACCAAGCAGGCCCTGGGAGGACTGGGCTGGAACCCAGGAAAGAGTGGAGAGGAGCCCACCTCGCAGGGAAGGGGCAGTGGCCTGCCAGGAGGACCATGTGACCTGTGGCAAGCTGTGGACCCCTCTGGGGTGAGTGCACCTGTCCCAGTGCAAGAAGGCTAAAAGCCTGGAGGCTGGGCTCAGGGTCTGGCACCCCAGGCATGTGGGTACTTCCTGTCACAGGAGAGCATTCCCCAGGGAAGGAAGGACCTCAGGGAGGGGAGGCGGACTGGGGGTAGGCCAGATGGAGGCCAGGCCCCGCAGTGGGACCCTCTACAGTTGCCACAGCCCACTTCTCAGTGAGGGCTGGTCTTCCTACTGGTCTGTGAGCTCCTTGGTGACCCTGGATCCAGACAATGTAGACAGGCCCCTAGAGTAGAGCTGCTGCCTAGAAACTGGCAGCCAAGTAGGAGCACCCAGGAGGCTGAACCCAAGGGTCCAAGATGGAGGGCACACAGCAGGCGACGTCAGCCATTAGGCTTGCTCAGCTGCCCGTCCTCCTGCTCACACTTTCCAAACATCCTGGCCACGTGCCTTCCCAGGACAGACACCAGCACAAGGGCCCTGGCAGTTGGGTTTCTGGGCAAGGAGCACATGACCTCCAGGTTCTGTGAGGGCTTCCTTTCCTCTGGGCACAATGTTCAGATGGGAAGCATGGTACCACATGGGTGACCATGCACTGCCCAGTCTTCTCGCCTGGGGACTGGGGACAGGTAAAGTAGCATAAAGGTGCTCAGCAACCAGCTACAGGACAGTGGCCCCGAGGGGGTAGGTCATCGAGCATAGACTGGAAGGAGCCAGTGCTCACAAGACATGCAGCCTGCAGCGGTCTCCACCCAGAAGCTGCACAAGACCATTAGGTCTGGGACCGCTGCCCCCCAGGGGCCACCACCCCATGGGAGCTGTGGTGGAACAGAAGTGCTCAAAGATGGCCCAACGGCTGTCCTTCCCTAGGAAGGGAGACCCTCAGGCACCTGCAGACACATCCTAACGTCAAGGACATCACCCCTGACAAGGAGCTGGCTTTCAGTTGGAGCAGGGGAGAAAGGGATCAAGAAAACCCATCACAGCTGCCTCAGCAGAGCCGGTTCAGCACCACCAGCACCTGCTCAGGGAGGGCCCACCGGCAGGAGGAACCAAAGCAGTGGCCAACAGCTGTGTCCTGCCAGGGTCCTAACGACCAGCCTGAAGAGTGGTCCGCAGGGCTCCGCACGGCTAGGCTCTTCAAGCCGCTGAGCCCGTCCCTCCTACCCCGGCTCCTCCAGCTGATCCCAAGCTCCTTCTCCTCCAGGGGATGTGACTCAGGGCCTCGCGGAAACACAGCGAGATGTTTATTCATGAGAGTTTTCATTTCGGCGCACACCAAGACAGCCTCAGCACCAAGAAAACAAGCAACGGGAGGCCTCTGGCCAGGCTCATGCGGTTTAATGAGTTTTACTTATTGGATAAAAGTGTCAATGTTGTGATGGAAAAAAACAAACGCAGCTCCAGTCCTCGTTTCAACCCTGTCACAGCCCAAAGGGGACTGTCCCAGTGGAGACCATGGCCACCCAGAGCTAATGTGGGGGTGGAGCCGTCTCAGGGCGAGGGGGGAGTAGGGCAGTGCAGCCTCACTCCTTGAACTTCCACTCCTGGCGGCACATGGGGCAGTGCTGCTGCACCTGCTGCGCGTTGAGCCACTTGAGGATGCAGTGCATGTGGAAGCAGTGCGAGCACTGGCCCCACACCAGCGGGCAGTCGTCACCTGGCACCTTGCCTGCGGGTGGGATGAGAGGACTAGTGAGTCACAGAGCTCGGGACAAGCCAGGTGGGGGACGTGCACCCAGGGTGGCCTTGTGTCTCAGAGAGGACAGGTTTCAGGAGTGAAGCCACAGATTCTGCCGTGCAGCTGCCCCAGGTAAACATCTGCAAAGCCCACCCAGGCTGCTCCTGCTTCCACTCCCCCCGCAAG
>NW_021703786.1:25472833-25477511 GCF_005190385.1 Monodon monoceros
GCTCCTGCTTCCACTCCCCCCGCAAGGGGGAGCAGCTCAGGGAGCTCAGCGGCAGGAAGAGGTCTGGCCTCCCAGGGGCTGGGCCCGTCTGCGGACACACCACAGCTCTGCCACTGTCACCTGGCACCTGTGATGCCAAGAAGGTTACATCAGTGTGTCAAGGAGCCTGCAGAGGTGACCCGCCTCTGAGCGGTGAACTATTCCTCTTGATCAAGGTGAGGTGGGCTGGGGCCTTGGGACCTAGATGGCTCCTTCCTTAGGCAGCAGGGACCCAGTGCAGTACCAGGGAGTGGGCTGGGGACACTGAGGTGCTTATGGCCCAGGCTGGTGGCAGCTGGGAGTGATACAGAACTACCTTCCATTTCCTTTCCATTTCTAGCCTAAAAGGATCCTACCTCCAAGGCCCAGGGCACCTGCTGCTGGCACTCCACCCCACACACCTGGAAATGCTACCTCTGTGGAGAGGGCCTGGCACAGAGAGGACACGCTACACTGCCTGTCATCAAGAGAAACTAGCCTCTCTCTGATTTTCAAGAATCTAGAAAACCCCATCACGCAGCTGGTGCCAGTAGAGCACAATGGCCTCCCCCAGCCTCGAGTCAGGTCCCCACGGGCATTAAGGAGCTGCAGCTTGCTTCCTCCACCCTCTCTTAGGGGTGTCATTCCCCCAATCATTGCCCTGGGGGCCCTTCACGCCTATCAAACACGAGCTGTATCCAGATGTCACTAGCGCATAAACACGGTGGACCAGCTGGACAAGCCAGGGCGAACAGGGTACATCCTGTCCACGAAGTGGTTCCTAAGTGCAGGGCTGAACCCCTGTGACCACAGGGCTGGGCTGGTCACCTGTGGTCCTGGTCCTCACTCTTGACACCAAACACAGGGACAGTTGACTGTACGATGCGTTAAAGAGAGAACACCATGGCTGAGCCACATGACAATGCTCTCAAAACCTCATGTAGCACCTGCTCTGAGCTGCACAAGGGGCTGGGAACCTGGCCTGTGCTCTCATCCAACTTCACGGTGCTCCCGCAGCCTCCGTCACCCGACCTGACAGACAGGAGGCACGACTCACGAAGGCAGATGCCACTGCCTGAAGGGACCAGGAGGCTGGTATGGGTGCCAGGTCTTAAATATCCTTCAATGTCTGCTGAAAACATTCAGCTCCTTCCCAATTCGCAAGCAGCCCCTGCCCCACAGTGGTACCTAAACCCCACGGAGCCAGAAGGGATGGGCACTTCCATCTTTCTACTCTTTGGTTTGGGGCAGTGTTCCTCAATCTTTTAAAAAAATCCTTTCAATAACGAAACGCCACACCCTTTCTGAAACTTTTATGACAAAAAAAACAGAAAATAATTTACTTGGCAAATACAAAACGATCTAACTCACTCTGCTTCCCAGGCCAGGGGGGTGGGGTGAGTAGGACTCTGTGCCAGGAACCCACAGGGTGTGACACCTGATTTATATTGGTTCTCACCCACCCAGGGTCTTTCCAACCTCAGCAGAACTATGCTTGGAATCACCCCTAACACATTAGTCCCTATAAACAGAGTCTGGAAGAGGGTGAGCAGGGGCCAGCCAGCCTATTGGTGGGGGTACCCAGCCATCCTGTCCGTTTGAGGCAGGGCTCCTGGAGGCAGCCCGCCGGGGCATCTGACAGCACAAGTGCAAGCCGACAGTGACTCATGCCAGTGCCGGTGGAATCTTCTTAACAAGACTTTCACTCCCAAAGCCCAGGGACGAGGAGCAGATTTATGACAGCCTGAGTCACTCTGGATTCTCCATAGGAGTTCCATTTCAGCAGAGAGAAACCCAGTGTCACTTGATCTGTATAGAAAGCGCCCTGGGCTAGCCAAACACTTTGCTCATTACAACTGGCTCACTCTAACCTCATAACCAGCAGGTCCAAAGTTCAGACTCTAAACCCCCTCTTCCTAGCAGCCAGCACATGTGAGCAAGCACCGCACACTGGGATGCGGCCCCTGGTGCCATCTCAGACACAAAGGCTCACTGGCCCACATTAGGCCGAGGGAATGGCCACATAAATGCTTCCGAGGACTTCTCTGTTCAGAGGTCACAATCTGCTGCTGAGGAAGTTGCAAGTACCTACCCACAGCCTGTGCTGTACCCTTAGGAAGGGTGGTTTTAAATGGATTAAACCAAGCCAGACCTTGTGCTTCTACTTTCCTTCCCTGTTATGTAAAACCTCATCAAGTAGAGCCAATCACTGATTTCCCAAGATTATATCCCACCTGTTTGATTAAATCAGGATAGATTAGCCCCTGGGTGATGAGATTTCCTCTCAGGAGATGTAAAGATTAAGACTAAGGTAAAATGATATTTGCACTACAATTCAATAATTTCAATTTCATGGTAAGAAGCAAAAACCTATGATTATTCCAATGCTCACAGCCCCACAGTGACAGGCCTGGTCACTGACTTCTCATCAGTCCCCAAGTCCCACTTCTCTCTTGGGACCACCCTTGTCCCCTAGGCAAAGCCTCAGATCCTTTCAGTTGGGTCTGACTAAAAACTAAATTCACCGGTGCAAAAATCTGCTTCTGACCCAAATATATAACCAAACACTTTCACTTCACAGAATACAGTGGGGACAAAGGAACAATGCAAAAGACACCACCAAGAAGAAATCTGATAAAACCCGAGCGCAGGCATTCTGCAAGACAACACTTTCTGAAATAATTAGATGTCTTTTTTAAAAAGGGAGAGAGAACTCGAAACAGAACTGCTCTAGATTAAGTAGCGGAGGAACAAAGTGATCACACCTTGGGTCCTGGCTCACACCACCCAATAATAAAAAGACATTTGGGGGGCTTCCCCGGTGGCGCAGTGGTTGAGAGTCCGCCTGCGGATGCAGGGGACATGGGTTCGTGCCCCGGTCCGGAGGATCCCACATGCCGCGGAGCGGCTGGGCTCGTGAGCCATGGCCGCTGAGCCTGTGCTCCTCAACGGCAGCGGCCACAACAGTGAGAGGCCCGCGTACCGCAAAAAAAAAAAAAAAAAAGACATTTGGAAACAACTAAAGAAATCTGAATAAGGACTAGGAATGAGGGGCAACAGTAAGGAACTATCGTCATGTTATCTGATGTGACAACAGTGGTGGGTAAAAGTCAGCACTACATTTAGAGACGCAGCTGAAGTGAGTGGGGTGAGGCTTCACATCTAGCATTAACTTTAAAACATCTGGGCAAAAACAAATATGGACACATGTTACTCACTGCTCTATGTGCTGCATGGGGGATGACCTTATAACATTACGTTTTTGTGTTCGCTTGAGAATTTTCAAATAAAAGGTTTTAACACAACTTTTTGTTCCACGTGTCTCATAGCGACTTCCATCAGGATAGGAAGCTGTGCTCTTTTTCTTACAAAACTTTTGACGGGGTCTTTGTACAAATATGGGCCCAAATAGCCTGGCTTTTCTCTATTAACTTTTCCTGGGGAAAGGAAACCAAACCCTAGGGACGCTGTGCAGGTATTTCTAGGGACACGCCAAGGCCGGAGGGTAGGCAAAGCTCGAGAGAGAGCGGGCAGGGGGCACTCACAGTCCGGGCAACAGCCATTGAAGGCCATCCGGCAGATGCCGCAGTTCTCGTCGTTGGCCACCCAGAGCCAAGTGGCCACGCCGTTCCAGCACTTGATCTTCACCTTCATGGCGCGGGAAGCCTGCGGGGAGGAAAGAGACCACCAGGCTCCGTTGAGTATGCGGAGCTACAGCACTTGTGAGCCAAAGAAGGAGTGCCGCCCCGAGCCAGAGGGTCAGCGCAGGCAGGAGTCGCCGCCGAAGGGCAGCACAAGCTGTCTACAAGGGGGCTGGGGCTGGGACCGACTCCTCGGGAGACCGGAACGCTCAAGGCGTCTGGCAACACCGCACTTCTGCGCGGGCGTCCAGAGAAAGGCGCGTCGGATTCCGTTAACAATTGCAAAAACGTGCTCTGCGCAACTTCTGAAAGGGACATGACTGACGGGGTGAGAGATGGAGACCCACGCCCGCTCCCTACGAGGTCACGCCGTAACAACCCCGGGCCAAGTCGCGCGAGCCGCAACCGCTCCCCGCCGCGGGACTGGGGTGCGGGGTCTGGGTGCAGTGGGGGAGGGGCAAGGGAGGGTCGGCACGCCCGGCCCCGCCCCAACGGCCTCACCCCCGCCGACCTAACCGCGCGCCGCCCCACCCGCTTTCAGTTGGCAGCGCCGGCGCCGCGCGGGAAGGTATGTAAACGACTGCGGCCGCGGCCCGGCAATTCTCAGCGGCGCCTGCCGAGCCCCTTGGCCCAGCGCGCACGCGCCGCCTCGCTCCTTGCCGACGCCTCCGACCCACAGCCAATCCACGGCCGCTCCGAGGACGCGGCACCGGAAAACCCCGCGCGGCGCAGGAAGTGACGTGCCGACGTGCTGACGCGCGGGCTCAAGCCGAGGCCGATTCCGCGCCCGCCATGGCCGACAAAATGGATATGTCTCTGGACGACATCATTAAACTGAACCGGAGCCAGCGAGGCGGCCGCGGCGGGGGCAGGGGCCGCGGCCGGGCCGGCTCCCAGGGCGGCCGCGGAGGCGGGGCGCAGGCCGCAGCGCGAGTGAACCGAGGCGGCGGACCCATTCGGAACCGGCCGGCCATCGCCCGCGGCGCGGCGGGCGGCGGCGGCAGAAACCGGCCGGCGCC
>NW_021703786.1:25482511-25528474 GCF_005190385.1 Monodon monoceros
CGGCAGAAACCGGCCGGCGCCCTACAGTAGGGTGAGTGCGGAGGCCGGGTGGCGGGCCGCGGCAGGGGAACGGGCCGGCGGCGCGGCGCCGGGGCGGGCAGCCAGCCGGCCAACCGGGCTGGGGGGCGAGGGCGCCGGCCGGCCGAGCGGACGGGGAGGTCGCGCGCCGGCCGGGCTCCAAGGCGGAGACCCCGGCGGCCTTTGTCTTGGCTGGGCGCCCGGCCTCATGGCGCCGGGGGCCGAAGGGCCGTTGGCGCGACCGCCCGGGAGATGGGAAGTTAGGTGGAGGGAAGTGAAAAGTTGCGGGACGTGTGGCCCCGACGGTCGGCTGCGGCCTGGAGTGGGCGGGAAGCGGGGGCTGCGGGTCCCTCTACGCGCCTTCATCCCTGCCGTGATGGGGGAGGGTCTTGCTATGGCCGGGAGGTCGAGGGCTAGCCCTGGAGTGAGACTCACGGGTCTCTTTCTGTTTTTATCTTTATTTTTTCTTTAGCCGAAACAACTTCCTGACAAATGGCAACATGACCTTTTCGATAGCGGTTTTGGGGGTGGTGCCGGCGTGGAGACCGGTGGGAAACTGCTGGTGTCAAATCTGGATTTTGGAGTGTCTGACGCTGATATTCAGGTAAGGGACTGGAGCTTCTCGGTGGGCAGGTCACCCCGCACGGAATTGATTGTGGTGTTTGGGACGTAGCCCTGAATCCCCACCCACCTTAGGACAGTGAGCCCTCCCAGGCACCCAAGGGCTAGCCACTGTGCCCTGTAAGGGGCTCCAGGAATGCACAGGAGAGGTCAAGCTAGAGTTGAAAGTCTGACCAGTGGGTCAGTTTGTGCTGGAAGACAGGCCCCCAGCTTAGTCTGAGGAGCCGCTGCTCTCCGTTACTAAGACGTGTTCGTTCTGTGGATGAAGGCCCTTTGCCTGAGCTTTTCTAACAGAAGCTTGGTGGAATGTGTGTCGTTTCTGTGTTATTGAAAAAACTAGGCTATTTGCCTTCTTTATTTTGTGCCTGTTTTAACGGTTTGTTGGGAGGAGAAAGCCTTTCATTTGTAGAACTGACAAAGCACAGAAGCAGGATGGTGCCAGCATCACTTTGGCTCCATTTGCCTTAAGGCCTATGTCTTATATGGAATTTTGTTCCCTGTTTTATACTCACTTATTTTCACTTTCTGGGTTTTGTTAGTGGCATGATTCTCAAACTCATCTTTGGTTGAAGCCTCCTTCTTTCTTTTCTTTTTTTTTCTTTCTTTTTTTTCTTTGATTGAACCCCAAAGGCATTTAAATTTGCTTTCTATAATGATATCTTGGGGGTCAGTCCAGGAGATGGCTGGGTCAGGGTACTGGGCCTTCCTGGGTTCAATTTCCCAGAGCCCAGCCACTTTACTTTACCGTGGGAGGACAGAGCAAGGCCGGTGAGCACTCACAGTGTCTCAACACTTTTTTTAAGGTGGTTTCTGGCATCCACTGGAAACCGCTTTTGGTGAACTCCACTTCCCGCTGTGTGCCTGCGGCCGGAGTAGCCCCACACTCTGGGTTCCCTCTCCAACTCCCAGCCTGCCTGAGGTCAGGGCAGTTTCCATGGCAGCGCTTGACTTCAGGCTTTGCGGCAGGCTTGAGTAGGAGGAGAGGGAAAGGTGAGCCAGAATCTGCCCTGGGGGAGGGGCTGGGTCAGGGCTCCCAGTCAGCGGGCCCTTGGAGCTGGTCCACAAGTGGATAGAGCCCCTTGCTCTGTGATCTTGACCTTTGCTGCTTCTTGGCACAGTCCTTGGGTGTGTTGTAAATTTTCCTTTGTTGAAGAAGATAGCGACTTAATCTTGTGCCCTTCACTGGTGGGCTTTGTGATCCTTTACCTGCATCGTGGTGCAGATGTCAGGTCCCCAAGTGGGCAGGAGCCCTCGGGCCCAGCTGCTCTTGGAAATTGTTGTCCCACCTGTCCCATCCCATACCCCAGACCCCACTACCACTGCCCTGCCCCCAACATGTATGTCTGCCTCCCAGGGAGATACCCCAAAGCAGTTCATACTTCCAGGGAGTGTCCCTGGGGCGCCAGAAGAAAAACTGCTTTGCTGATAACTGCTCTTTCTGACTCTCAGGAACTCTTTGCTGAATTTGGAACTCTGAAGAAGGCGGCTGTGCACTACGACCGATCCGGCCGCAGTTTAGGAACAGCTGATGTGCACTTTGAGCGGAAGGCAGATGCACTAAAAGCTATGAAACAGTACAACGGTGTCCCTTTGGATGGTGCGTTTGGGATTGGCCCAGAAAGGCTACAACACTGTAGCCAGTTTGTGGAGCCTGGGGCTGGCCCCAGCCCTGCAGGAGTAGGACCCCCTCTACCTGAGGACACTTTGCATTCGCCCCTTTGTCTCTCTCTTCCATTCTGCCACTTCTCATGGTGCCCCGTACATCTGGACCAACCTCTTGTGAACCCCCATCCAGCAAGCTACATTCCTCCCCTCCTTCAGCTCCTTCCGGAAGATTCACTTCTGTGAAGCCTTCTCAGAACCACCATAGTACACCTCTGAGTACCGGGCTGTAGTCATAAAGGCAAAGGTACTTTTCCGCTTGTGAGCACCCCGGACACCTGACAGACACCCACCTACACTGAGTGAGAAGGAGCAAGGAGGCGCTGGTGGGGCTGTCGTTGGCAACATTTCGTTCTGCCACCAGCATCTCCAGGCTGCTGCTCTTGTTGGGAGCATTGAGATGCACAGTGCCCCTTTCTAGTGCTTCCGTGGAGGCCAGGGTGTGTGCCGCCAGCAGGCCTCAGAGCCCTCTAACGGGAGCTGGTCCTCTTGTGCTCTCTGCCGCAGGCCGCCCCATGAACATTCAGCTCGTCACCTCACAGATTGACACACAGCGGAGACCTGCACAGAGGTGAGTTTGGGGCCTCTGGGCGGGGCTGGCCTGTGGGTGTCCACCTACCCTGCAGACCTTTCCAGGCACGTGAGCAAGTTCCCTTTTTTTGCTAGCATAAACAGAGGCGGGATGACTAGAAACCGTGGTTCGGGAGGTTTTGGTGGTGGCGGTGGCACCCGGAGAGGCACCCGTGGAGGCAGCCGGGGCAGAGGCAGAGGAACCGGCAGGAGTTCAAAGCAGCAGCTTTCTGCAGAGGAATTGGACGCCCAGCTGGATGCTTATAATGCAAGAGTAAGTCCCAGAGGAAGACTGGGTGGGGGCCGGTCAAAGACCAACTGGAGGAGGACCTCATTTTGAGCGAGAACCTCTCTTTCTCTGTTTCAGATGGACACCAGTTAAACAGACTGGCAAATCCGTGCATGGACCAGGACCCGGAAGTCTCGTCCGTGCTCCCTGGTGGGAGGGGTGACAGACTGGGGCTGTGTGGCCAATGATGGATTTGTTTCTTTTATGTTTTAAAATAGGATTTAAAATTCATGTAAAGGTTTCTTTTTTTTTTTTCCTTTTTTTTTTTTTTTTTTTTTTTTTTAATTCTGAAACAGACCTGTTTTGTACTGAGTTATTTTTGGGATAAATTTTACTGGTTGTTGTTGTGGGGAAGGTGGTGTTTTCACCTTTGCCATAATAAAATAGAAATGTGTGTAGAACTGGAACTGTTTAATTCATCTCACTCTTGGAGTCCTCACCTGGGCCAGAACTCTGGTGTGGTCTGGCGGGCAGGAGGGACACAGGATCTGAGGGGGAAATGGGGCAGGCCTGCCAGGCACGTGGCACTTGGCCTGCAGGTTGGAGTTAGTCCTGCAGGAGGATGGTGGCTGCCGCTCTCCCATCTCTGTTCCCGCAGATCCGAACTCCTTTCTCTCCACCCCCAACCCCGGTAGGTGGGAGGATGTGGAGCAGTGGTCCTCAGCCTGCAGCTGCCTGTGCACTGCCTGCACAGCCAGGTGAGGGGCGGGGTGGGGTGGGGCGGGGTGCCCTGTGTTTCTGCCAGATTTCATATGGCTTCTGGGTTGAACTGTTCCTTTCCTTCTGATGCTCTGGTTCTCAGAAATGTGATTTAGCAGTTCTGACTTTGCAACATAATCCCCTCATGTTTTTCGTTTTTTGTGTCATCAAGGAAGGAGCACTGTGTTAGGGTGTTTTCTTAGTTGCGTACTTGGTGATGTAGCTAGTGGGAGCTGCGGAAGAATATAACTCGATCTGCAGAGAACTGGAGGGGCTGGCAGACACGGGTGCCCATCTGGACCACTCCTGGGACAGAATAGAGCTGGACAGTGATGTCACACGCTCGAACGCCAGTGACCTGCCGTGCAGTTTCTGTGGTTCAGGAGGGGCCAAGATTGGAATGCAGGGCACGGACACCCCTTTGTGCCCCCTCTCCTGAGGGCATGCCTGTGAGCTACTCACAGGGTCCTGGTTCTGTGGCTCACAGGTACATTCCAGGGTGGGGTGGGAGGGGGAACCTTTATCACCTGATGCTGGGTTGGTTAGAACATGGTGACAGCTTTTTAAGAATAGAGACTGTGGGGAGGGGTGGGTGGGGGCCTGCAGAATGGAGCTCAGAGTCACCCCAGCCTTATGGCAGCCATTGGTTCTTCCGGAGGCAGCTGCCATGGTCTGCAGCTCAGGAGGCTTTCAGGCTTCCATGTTTGGGATGGGGCTGGAGTGAGTCACAAGGAAGGGGTGTGATTAAGGGGTGGCCTTTTAACTGTCAGTTACTGAGCTATCACTGCAGAGCCAGCGGCTGCCACTTGAGCTGCCTGAGCCATGTCAGGCGCTTAATGGAAAGATGGGTGAGGTGACTCATCCCTGCCCTCAGAGGAGCCCAGTCTAACAGGAAGGGATCGTCCAGGGCCTGGCTTTAGGTGCCATGGTCATGAGGGGTGGGTGTGGTAGAGGTTGGAGCATCTGGGCAGAGCTGGGCAGCATCCCTGAGGAGGTGGCCTTGGGCTAAGCAGGCACGTTCCAGGCAAGGAGACTGCTTTCTGGATGTTGGGAGAGGCGGTAGGACATCTTGCTCTGCTCCGCCTGGAAGCTGAAGAGCACCTGATTGAGGGGTGTGCTGGGCCCAGGCCAGAGGCTGTAAATGGTGGGACTAGTGGCCCCTGGGATGGGGAGCCGTGGGCTGTTGGCTCAGGTGTTTGGAGCTAGTGATGGCCAGGATTTGGGGGCTTGTGGGCCATCGTGAGGAGTGGCCAAGGGGTGCTGCATGGGAGGAGGATGTCTTTAGTGAAGAGAAAGTTTCAGGAAGAAAGCAGGCCAAGGACAGGGGCTGTGCTCAATGGTGGGTCCAGGTGGGCAGAAACACCGGATGTGGGTAGGCGTCCAGATGTGGACCCAAACGAGGGTTGCTTTGAGCTGGATGTCTCTGACCTGGAAGTTGGCTTGGGGACACTAGCTGGAGGCAACAGGAGTAGGCAGGGGGTGACATGGTTGCTGGAGGCCTGTGGTGGGGAGGCGACCGAGTCAAAAAGCCTGTGTTTTGGCAGGGAGCTGAGAGAAGCCTCCTCATCGTTTCAATCCTCAGTCTTCTTATTTGTGAAATGGGAAACCCCACATTACTTCAAGGGCTGGAGGACCATGTGCTTTGCTGTTCACGTAGGGATACTCTTGGAAAGAAGGGACTGGTGAGTGTGCAGTGGCAGCTTCTGTGCTCCAAGGCAACTCAGGCTTCTGGTCACCTGAGGGCAGTGCTGGGTGTCCCTGTGATAGCCAGCACTTCCCCCAAAATACTGGTCGAATGAGTGAAAGGATGAAATAGACGTGGTGCTCTTGCACGTTTTCTCCTTCATGTTCTTTGCTCAGACGCTGGATTGCAGTCTCGCAGAACGGGTGGATGGGGCTGCCCCTCTTGCTGGGTCAGGCCCCCACTGGGATGTGCCCCAGCCCACCTCCCACCATGTGGTCTGAGTGGAAAGCTCAGTGATTGGTCCAGGAGTGGCAACACGCCTCGCCTGGCTGGTCAGTTAGTCTTCAGGGTTTTCAAAGGTGTTGAGAAGAAAGCCAGCGCCAGGTAGGGTGGCACACGCACAGGGACTGGGGCTTCTGGGCTCTGATGGGACACTCAGGTGGAGAGGAGCCACTCAGCTCCTGGGTGTGTTCCTGACATTTGCTTGGTTGAGCAAAGATACACGTGGTTTACAGAGCAACGTGGATAAGGAGGAACAGCCCTGTTCCTTGGCAGGTGATGGGAAACCCAGCAGGAGCCAAGGTGCCAGAGTCGTTGAACAGTTGTCACACTCAGACATGGTTTGAAATACTGGAAGAGGAAAGTTGCTGTGTCTGTGCTCAGCAACAGTTCTCTAAACAAGGGTTTTGTTCTTGCATGCAGGGAGCTGAGGCTCTAATACAGGAAACAAAAGTGAGAATTTATAGTACAGTCTAACAACTACAATAGAAATAAGTGAAGCAAAACATAGAGCATTTGTGTTCTGCTGGAACGTACATTCCAATGGGGGAAAGGTGGGAAAAGTGAAATACAGGATGTCAGGTGGTGACAAGGCTGTGTAGGAAAACAAAGCAGAGGATGGTAAGGAGTGGGGAGAGGCCTTTGCTGATGAGGTGGAGGTGTGAGCACCTGGATATTTGGAGGGGAGCCTTGCTGGCAGAGAGAAGAGCAAGTGCAAAGGTCCTGGGGTGAGAACGCCAGGACAAGCCAGAGCTTGTCAAGCCAGAGCGTGGCTGGGTGGAGGGGGAAGAGGTTGTGGGGCCTCACTACTGGCTTCTGTGCTGGGCTTTGAAGGAAGTAGCCCTGTGGGGGCATCTACCAGAGGTGCAGCTTGGCTTGGGGAGGGGCCGCCAGGGCCTAGCATTTGGAGACTGACGTGGGTGACATCCATAGACAATGACTGAAAAAGCAGAGATGATGGAGTAGGCTTTTGTGTTTTTGTTTCAATGTGTATGGAATGTGAAGTACTCTTAAGAGCACTAGTTTTTTAACTGAAAAAAAAAACTCAGTACAAAAGGGTAATGATGTAAACAATCACCTTCCCAGCATTGTCCAGACGAGACCCTTGTTACTGCAGGATTTTTTTTTTTTTTAATGAGAGCTTTATTAACATGTAACTGACATACTATAGAGTTAACCCAGTTACAGTAATTTTACTACATTCACAGACTCACAAATCCACTACCACATTCAAATTCCAGAATATTCTCATTACCCCAAAAAGAAACGCATTAGCTGTCATGCCTCAGTTCCCCTCTCTTAGCCTCCACTTGTCCACTTTCCGTCTCTGTGGATTTGCCTGTTCTGGACACTTCATACAAATGGATTTATACGATATGTGACCTCAGTGTCTGGCTTCTTTACTCAGCATAATGTCTTTGAGGTTCATCGTTGTTATAGCCTGTGTTAGTATTCAGTCCTTTATCTTGCCAAATATCCTATGGTGGTTATTTCACATTTTGTTTTATCTGTTCATCAGTTGATAGATATTTGGGTTGTATCTACTTTTCGGCTATTGAAGTAATGCTGCTGTGAGCATCTATGTACACATTTTTATGTGGAGGTAGTTTTCAGTTCCTGTGGAGTGGAATTGCTGGGTCATAAAGCAACTAAGTTTAACTTTTTGAGGAGTTGTGGATCTTTCCACAGCAGCTGCACCATCTTGCATTCCAGACAGCAGTGATAAGGGCTCCAACTTCCCCACTTCCTTGCCAGTAGTTGCCGTCTATTTTTTTATTTTAGCCATCTATAGGGTGTGAAGTGGGTTCTCATTGTGGTTTTGCTTTGCAGTTTCTTTTCTTTATAATTTTTATTTTTTTAAATGTCTGGATTGAATAATAGTTATCATGGATAACACGTTCCTCCCTGGACAATTTGGAGGCCTTTCCTTGCAAACACTCATAGCCTAAATGGAATTGAATGTCCTGTTATTATCACCAACATTCATCACATTCAACAAAATAAAATCGTAAAAGGTTGATTTAGTTGAACATGATGAGTACCTGTACTCCAGTTTTATAAAGATGAATACAGAGATCTCTTTATATTACCTGTATTCTTTAGATTTTATAGAAATGCTCAATCAGAAATGATGTGATCTTCTTGAAATTGACATAGCTAGCATCTTCCCTAATCATTTCTATTAAAGTCGGCCTATTTCTCCGTTTAACTGTGCATGTTCTTAAGTGTCATTTTGTACTTTTGATATTCAGATTTATAGAAAAGAAGTGAGAATCACACAAAGAATTCCTGGATCCTCACCCAGACCCCCAGATGGAACCCCGCTTCTTTTCATTCTCTGTTTTTTTCTGAACTGATGGAGAGTAAGTTGCAGCGTGATGCCAGTATACCCCTAAATCCTTCCACGTGTATCTCTTTAAAAACAAGGACATCATCTTACATAATCAGACCTTAACACTTGATAACAATACCGTTACCTGAACCACAGACCTTATTCAAGTTTAGCCAGCTGAACTAATAGCCTGTGTTGTAAATGCTTTCTCTGGTTCACATGGAAGAGGAATGCCTGGGCCACTGCCTTGAGCTAAAGATGTCTGTAGTTGTCTGTAACTGGTAGTACTTAGCCTTTTCGTGTCTTTCACGACCTTGACACTTTTTGAAGATCAGTCTCATTGGGGATTGTTTTGCTTCGTTATGATTAGTCCAGGGTTATGTATTCCAGGCAAGAAAACCACTGAAAGGGTTTCCTTTCAGCATGGTGGTCTATCTGTCTGATTACCCATGCTGTGACCTTGCTTGTGTGGTTCAGTAGGAGCTGCCAGGTTTCTGGACTGTAGCATTATCCTTCTCCCCTTTATAATCTATAAATTTATTGGAGGAGAACTTTGAGACTAAATGAATACTTGTTTATCACCTCATTTTGCCTGCTGATTTTAGCATCCTGTGATGCAATAATTCTTATGGTGTTTAATGGTGAGTTTTTTACATTTCCCCCATTCTTTCAACATTAATTGGAATTTTTTTCTAAGAAAGAGCAGTCCCTTCACCATTTATTCGCTTATATATATCAGTATGGACTTGTGGGTATGTATTTGATTCTATGAGTCATAATCCGGTAACTGTTAACTCTGTTGCTCAGACTGTTAGGATTCCTCCTGTGCCCTTTTGACATGCCGTGTCCTTTTTTTTTGGCTGCGTTATATGCAGCATGTGGGATCTCAGTTCCCCAACCAGGGATCGAACCCATACCCTCTTGCAGTGGAAGTGCAGAGTCTTAACCGCTGCACTGCCAGGCAAGACCGCCATGTCCTCTTTAAAGCACGTCCTGACTTTCTGGCCCCAGGAGAGGCTCCAGGCTCACCTTCTAGTCCCTGGCTCCTTTCATGGCGACTGTATTTAGCAACCAAGATCTGGATATTGGGTGTGCTCTTTGCTACTGAGCTGTTGTTGCATCTGAGCCCTCTCAGGACAGAGCTAGGAACTGTATATACTAATTCATGCATACACATCTATATTCACTTCTGTATCTATTTAGCTGTATATATGCATTTTTAAAAACCATGAGTTCATACTGATATCTCTGATTCCAACCCAATTCCATAGGATTCCTTCTCACCTCCCCTTATTTGTAAATTCTTTCCCTGACAGAAACATGGCTCTCATTATCAACATGATATTTGCTTATATGATGTAAATCCCTTAAGTGTCCACCTAACCTGATTTTAGAACTCTAACATATAGTCCTGTGAGAAGCATTTACTAACTAGGGTACAAAATTGGGTTCTTCTGTGAGTTGAGCTCAACGCATAGAAGAGTATCCAGTGAGAAAGTACTGTTTTCCAAAGTTGCTTATGCGAGTCCTTCTCTTCCACCCCCTTCAGTGTAATTTGTACTATAGTTAGTTTCTTTTGTTACACCTTGCATTCCATTGTGGCTTCCTCACACACCCTGGTTGATTTTTTTTTTTTTTGGTAATTTACATATATTGTCATGGAATTACATATGATTGTATAATTTTCATAAATGTTTATATGGCTTACATTAATTAGCTGTTATTATTAATGAGTCACCCTGGGATCAACTGACCATTTAGGGGAAAATAGCAATAAATAACATATATCATTAAAAATTTTAATATAAAAATAAACCATCAAAGTACCAGGAGGTAATCTCATATTAGTTTCATTTTTCTAATTTATTATTATTTTTAAATTTATTTATTTTAGGGCTTCCCTGGTGGCGCAGTGGTTGAGAGTCCGCCTGCTGATGCAGGGGACACGGGTTCGTGCCCCGGTCCGGGAAGATCCCACATGCTGGGCCCGTGAGCCACGGCCGCTGAGCCTGCGCGTCCAGAGCCTGTGCTCCGCAACGGGAGAGGCCACAACAGTGAGAGGCCCGCGTACCGCAAAAAAAAAATATTTTATTTATTTTTGGCTGCATTGGGTCTTTGTTGCTGCGCGCAGGCTTTCTCTAGTTGCGGCGAGCAGGGGCTACTCTTTGTTGCAGTGCGCGGGCTTCTCTTTGCAGTGGCTTCTCTTGTAGTGGAGCATGGGCTCTAGGCGTGCAGGCTTCAGTAGTTGTGGCACACAGACTCAGTAGTTGTGGTTCTCGGGCTCTAGAGCGCAGGCTCAGTAGTTGTGACGCATGGGCTTAGTTGCTCACGGCATGTGGGATCTTCCAGGACCAGGGCTCGAACCCATGTCCCCTGCATTGGCAGGTGGATTCTTAACCACGGCACCACGAGAGAAGCCCAATTCTCATTAGTTTCAAATACATCAGCTTGTGTAAGCTAGGCCAGAGTTAATTTTTATGTTATCTATGTGGGTTGTACAAACAAATTATAAAATGTTTTAGCACGTTAATTAATTGTAAATTAATATCTGTATATAAAAATCAATGTGAGCATTCCAGTTTTTTTAAATGTACAAAGCCATCATAAACAAGCCATTCAAGTTACCATTAATGATTTCATAGAGTTAATATTTCTTTCTGGGTTGTTTTCTTTTTTGGTCCTTGTCAAATATATAAACATCCAAGAGTTGATGATGATACTTAAAAAAACCTAATGTTCACCTCTGGAGATTACTTTGGCACTAATTCATTCTAAAAATTGACAAATAAAAGCAAAGGAACAAACATTTAATGTTTTTTTCTATACAAACTGTAATTTGAAGGGATTAAATAGCTGATGACTGGAGGTTCTTTTAAAAGAATTCCAGCTAAAAAATGCAGAAATGTTAGAAAAATCACCATTTTGTGATACCTAATAAAAGGATGCATGTTGGGAAGAGTCCTCAGCAGCGGATGTGGTGATGGATGATGGTGGACCAGGCAGCTCCCGGAGCCTACTGCACCTCACTGCAGGTGGGACCAGCAGAGTGTCCCCTGAGATGAAGCATTGGGAAGCCCACAGCACCTCCCGAAATTGACCTGGGGCTCATCCCCCCTGAGATGTAAGGGGAATAGAAGACCACACCACACTACACCACACCTAGAGGATTCACCTAGCAAATCCAGAAGTGCCCACGGGAAGTTCTCACCACAGGTGTCCTGGCTTCCTCCCCACCTAAGTGCCACAAGCATAGAAAAGGAGTCAAAAGTGACTGTGGTATAATAAATAAGTAGTAAATTGATCTTTCTCCCTGGTTCCTGGGACAGAGCTCCTAAATCCCTTGGAATTTCCTGAATGATAGGATCGTCTTTTGTTATTCATAACAAGGCCCTTTCAATTCATGTTAATGAATGACTCTTGGTCGGCCCCTGGATAGTTTCAGGCTGGATGCTGGTCACCAGAAAGACCAAGACTTGATTACTGGGTTGGAACTCTCAGCCCCACCCACCCACTCACTATCCCCTGACCTCTGGGGAGGGGAGAGGGGCTGGAGATTGAGTTAATCACCAACATTCAATTATTTAATAAGAATCCCCCTGCCAATGCAGGGGACACGGTTTGAGCCCTGGTCCAGGAAGATCCCACATGTCATGGAGCAACTAAGCCTGTGCGTCACAACTACTGAGCCTGCACTCTAGAACCCGAGAGCCACAAACTACTGAGCCTGCGTGCTGCAACTACTGAAGCCCGCTCGCCTAGAGCCTGTGCTCCGCAATAAGAGAAGCCTCCGCAATAAGAGAAGCCACCGCAATAAGAAGCCCCGTGCACTGCAACAAAGAGTAGCCCCCGCTCGCCGCAACTAGAGAAAGCCTGCACACAGCAATGAAGACCCAAAGGCAGCCAAAAAAAACTATATGATGCCATCATTTTAGGACATTAAATTGTCAAAGATATGTTCTTTTAAAAGATTAACACAAGCTTTTCTTGGAAAGGGTAAAACCAGGGATTTTCATAGAGGTGACATGATCCTACAGGTACAAAATCTTAAGGAATTACACAAACTTTAAGAACTAGTAAATGAGGGCTTCCCTGGTGGTGCAGTGGTTAAGAATCCGCCTGCCAATGCAAGGGACATGGGTTCGAACCCTGGTCCGGGAAGATCCCACATGCCGCAGAGCAATTAAGCCCATGCGCCACAACTACTGAGCCTGAGCTCTAGAGCCTTCAAGCCACAGCTACTGAAGCCCGCGTGCCTAGAGCCCGTGCTCTGCAACACAAGAAGCCACCGCAATGAGAAGCCCGCGCACAGCAACGAAGACCCAACATAGCCATAAATAAATTATTAATTTTAAAAAAAAGAACTAGTAAATGAGCTTAGTAAGGTTGCAGAATATAAGGATATAACATCAATACATAAAAGTCAACCAACAATTCAAAAATGAAATTAAAATTCTATTTATGTCAATACAAAAAAGAATAAAATGGGGACTTCCCTGGTTGTCCAGTGGTTAAGACTCCGCACTGCCAATGCAGGAGGCATGGGTTCAATCCCTGGTCAGGGAACTAAGATCCCACGTGCCACTCAATGTAGCCAAAAAAAAAAAAAAAGGAACAAATTTAACAATAGAAGTGCCAGACCTGCACACTGAAAACTGAAATACTGCTGAGAGAAACAAGATTAAATAGTTGTGTGGGGGTGGGGGAGGGACAGACTGGGAGTTTGGGGTTAACTGTTACAGAATGGATAAACAAGGTCCTACTGCATAGCACAGGGAAGTATATTCAATATCCTGGGATAAACCATAATAGAAAAGTATATAAAAAAGAATGTATATATGTGTATAACTGAGTCACTGTGTTGTACAGCAGAAATAAACACATTGTAAATCAACTATACTTCAATTAAAAAATTAAAGGACAACAACAACAAAAAAAAATTAAAGGACTTCCCTGGTGGTCCAATGGTTAAGACTCCCTGCTTCCACTGCAGGAGGCACGGGTTCAATCCTTGGTCAGGGAACTAAGATCCCGCATGCCACAATGCATGGTCAAAAAATTTTTTTTAATAAATAGATGTGTAGAAATCTCATGCTTTGGGTTGGAACATTCAATATTGTTAAAATGGCAATTCTCCCCAGATTGCTCTATAGAGTCAATGTAATCCCTATCAATAGGTGCTCTTGTAGAAATTGAGAACACATTTTTAAGATTTATATGGAAATTCAAAGGACCTAGAATAGCCAAAACAATTCTGAAAAGAATAATAAAGTTGGAGAACCTACACTACCAGATTTCAAAACTTACAACAAAGCTACAGCAATCAAGAGGTTGTGGCATATAGATTAAGGAACAGAATTGAGTCTATAAATAAACCCTTAAGTTTATGGTGAATAAAATTTCAACAAACGTGTGAAGACAGTTCAGTGGGGAAAATTATTAGTCTTTTCAACTCTTGACACGTGTTATACACAAAAATTAACTCAGAATGGAGTACAGACCTAAATGGAAGCTGAAATTATACACATAACAGAAGAAAATATAGGAGAAAATCTTTACAACTTTGGCTTAGGCAAAGAGTTCTTAGACACAACATCAAAAGCATGAGCCATGAAAAAACTTGATGTTAGAATTCACTTAAAAGGTTTTGCCCTTCAAAAGACATCATTAAGAAAAACAAAGTCACAGAAAATATATCTGACAAAGGACTCCCATCCAGGACCCATCAATAGTCTTACAACTGAATAGAACAACCAAACTTAAAAATGGACAAAAAAACTTGAATAGATGTTTTACCAAAGAAGACTCTTCAACAGGGAAATGCAAATCAAAGCCACAAAGAGACACCATGTCACATCCACTAGGACAGCTTTAATCAAAAAGACAGGGACTTCCCTGGTGGTGCAGTGGCTAAGAATCCGCCTGCCAATGCAGGGGACACAGGTTCGAGCCCTGGTCCGAGAAGATCCCACATGCCATGGAGCAACTAAGCCCGTGCGCCACAACTACTGAGCCTATGCTCTAGAGCCCGTGAGCCACAACTACTGAGCGCACGTGCCACAACTACTGAAGCCTGCATGCCTAGAGCCCATGCTCCGCAACAATAGAAGCCACCGCAATGAAAAGCCCACCTGCCGCAACGAAGAGTAGCCACCGCTCGCCGCAAATACAGAAAGCCCACGTGCAGCAATGAAGACCCAATGTAGCCAAAAAAAAAAAAAAAAAAGACAATGCCAAATGTTGGCAGGGTGTGCCCAACTGGAACCTTTTCACATTGCTGAAATGTGAAAAGGTGCATCCCCACCTTGGAAAACACGAGGAATTTCACACTTGGCAATCTACCCAAGACAAATGAACAAACGTTCATGCAAAGACAGCAAATGTTCACAACAGACAAAAAGGAAACCAAAAGTGCATCAACTGACAAGTGAATACAAACAGAATATGCTCTACTTATACAATAAACAGGAGAAAATGTGCATTCTACGCTGTAGATGGACTGCAAAACATTAGGTGAAATCACAAGACACCAGAATACTATATATTGTGTGATTCCACTTACAAGAAATGTCCAGGAAAGACAAATTTACAGATGCACAAAGCAGGACAGTGGTTGCCAGGGTCTGCGGGGGAAAGGGGGCTAGAGTGGGCATCAACTACAAATAACTCAAGGGAAACTTTCTTGGCATGAGGATTATGCACCTCTACAAATTTACTAAAAAATTCTTGAATTGTAAACTTTCAATGGGTGGATTTTGTAAATTATACCTCAGTAAATCTGCCTTTCTATGTCATTAAATATTTTTATTTGAATAATATAAGAAGTTTTAATTAATCACAGGGTTTTTTAATTAATATATATTAATATTTACTACAGTGTAGATGTTCTGGGGCTGCTCAGTGATCTGCTCTGCTTTTCAGATCCCTGTTAGGAAAACGTTTGATATTGTAAAAGTGCCAAAATAAATGTCCTTGCAGCTAAACCTTTGCACACAGCCATGGTTCTTTCCTCAGAATTCTGTTAAGGTTCAAGGTGTACTTTCGTAGCCCTCCCCAGCCCCACTGGGCATTCCAGGTGTGGCCATGCATGTCACATCTTTTAGGTTCTTTGCTAATTTGATAAAAGGTTCAAAGCAGCGTCATTCCTCCCTTGTGATGGTGCAGAAACACGTCACATTCCAAGGGGTCCAGCTCCTGCAGGTCCAACCCTCACCTATGGAAAGGATGAAGGGCAGGGACACAATGTCAGCACTGGGTATGGTGTTGCCAGCCAGTCCCAGTTGTGGGAGACTCTAAGGACCAGTGATCCTTGTCCTTCAACAGGACACTGCACAGAGCAGAGAGGATGATCCTATTAAAGAAGACCCTAACACAACTAATGCAATGTATGAAGCTCTAACAAAAAGTAAAAGAACTCAGTACAATCAAGGAAAATATTGGTTAGATCTTTAATGATATTTAAGAGTTTGTTATATTTTCTTGGTTGGTATTCCAGGTACCTACTGCTCTTTAATTACTCCAAAACGTGGTGTGAAACATATTTTACTATGGTCACAGATTCTGAAGGTTAGGGAGTGAGACAATTGTTTCGTCTGGTGCCACAAAGCAGGTCTTCTGGGTCTTCAGCTCCAATTTTCAGATTAAGAGAAGCCACACCCCCCAGCCTCACCCTCACCAGTCTTGACCAGAAGCCATGACGGGATGAGACTTCTGGGGGTCCTGGGAGGCAGAGAGTGTGTTTTACACGAGAGGGTCACACATCCTTTGTTTCTATTCCCGTTGAGAGGTGGAATCTAACTCTGTCATGATGTGATTTCTTTTGTGTTATGATTCCTACTCATCTTGTGTGAAACTTGTAGGATCTAAGCTATTGTTAAGACATGTTATGTAGTTCAAAATGGAGTCACACTGGCCAACGTGAACGTCCATGTTGTTTTGAAATGTCTGTTGTAGCACTGCGAGTATCTTAAGTGATAAACTAAGAGTGTTACTTTAGATAAGAAGTTTGATGGATGATGTATGTCACTGGAAGAGAAGGAACAACTGATAGAGTGAAGACCCCTCCCCCAGGGGGTAACTGTTGCTCCTTAAGAGACCACTAAGCCCAGTGACTTGAAGACTCTTCCCTGAAGGACCCGACTCCATGTTGTTGAGAGCTGTTCCAGCCTTTTGAACGTTGCCAGAGGCCCTGTCAGAGCAGAAGGCAACTTCCCATTCACACTTGTCTCAAGACCTGTGGCCAGACCAGAGATGCTGCTTGTGCTGAGACGCCTCCTTCTCAGACTTCTTCTTGGAGTGGTTCATTACCCCCTTTTCCCTACTTTGTAACCGTGTGTAATAAACTGAGTGATTCGTGAATTGAATGTTGGCTACTGTTCCCTACATCTCCATTCCTGATTCTCACCTGCCCTTACTGCTAGGCCATGCCCTTCCTTCATAGTAGACAGGCCTCTTGGAACATTTGCTCTTGGAGTCCAGCGGCCAAAATCCCATGGGAGTTGTGTGGGCGGTCCTCGGGCCAACAGCCCAGGCTGTTGAAATGGGGCCATCTTGACGGCCAGTCTTCATGGCCAGTCTTTGTGGCTGCAGCACGACCAAGCTGATTACAACTGCACGAAAGAAAGCCCAGCCCTCAGCCCACAGAATAGGAGAGAACCATAAACCGCTGCTCCAGGCGTTTGGTTTGTTTGTTTGTTTTTAGGCTGTGCCACGCAGCATGTGGGAATATTGGATCTTAGTTCCCCAACCAGGGATCGAACCCATGTCCCATGCAGTGGAAGCGCAAAGTCTTAACCACTGGACCTCCAGGGAAGTCCTGGAGTGGTTTGTGGGATGACTGTACTGCTATTATTTACTCCCAAAGGATCCTTTTCTTTTTTTAATTTTTTTTTTTGAAAATTTATTTATTTATTTTGGCTGCGTTGGGTCTTCGTTGCTGTGCGTGAGCTTTCTCTAGCTGCTGCGAGCAGGGGCTACTCTTCGTCACGGTGTGCGGGCTTCTCACCGCGTCACAGGCTTCTCTTGCTGCAGAGCATGGGCTCTAAGAGCGGAGGCTCAGTAGTTGTGGCGCACGGGCTTAGTTGATCCGCAGCATGTGGGATCTTCCCAGATCAGGGATCGAACCCGTGTCCCCTGCATTGGCAGGCAGATTCTTAACCACTGCGCCACCAGGGAAGTCTGAATCCTTTTCTTTAGAAATAGATACACGCTGAAATATTTATGACATTTGACGTTTGCTTCAAACTTGCTGCATGTGTTAAGGAAATGAGGGGACACATGACACAGGATTGGACACGAGCTGGTGGTTACCTGTTGAAGCTGGTGATAGGTCCCCTGGGCTTCATAATCCCGTTCTTTCTACCTTGGTCCATGTGGTGGGCCGCCTCCTTGTCCTCATGCTCCTGTGCTCTCCTCCGGCGCTGTACTGGGGAAGGTCCGTGTGACCAGCAGAAGACAGCAGAAGCGATGGCACTTCTGACACTAGGTTGTAAGGGACACTGCAGGTTTGTTTTTGGCACTTTCTGTTTCCCTGGCTTGCGTTCTCTTGCTGCACGCAGGATCTTCGTTGCTTCATGCGGACTCTTAGTTGTGGCATGCAGGATCTAGTTCCCCTACCAGGGATTGAACCCTGGCCCCCTGCGTTGGGAGTGCAGTCTTGCCCACTGGACCACCAGGGAAGTCCCTCTGTTTCTGTTTCTGAGGCCTCACTTGGGGGATGCCAACTGCCTTATAGAGATGCCAGAAGCTGTGGGCAGCGGGGAACTAAACCCTCCAGCCAACAGCCCGCTGCATATCCTTGAGACCAGGTCCCAGGCTCACAGCTGACCACAACTTCACAACACTGGAGCCGGAATCACCCCGCAGAGCAGCTCCCTAATCCTCGTTCAAGATAGTAAACGTTGGTCGTTTTAAGCTGCTAAATTCCAGGGTACGTTTTTACCCAGCAATAGGTGACTAACATAACAAGTTTGGTATTTTTCAAAAAGCACTTGGGTTATGGGAAAGCAAACTTTTGCTCAACCAGCGATTCAGCAGTGCAGCTGGACGGCTGGCTCTAGCATCGCGGTTTTCAGTGGCAGGAAGCCTCAGAAGCACACACCGAATAAATACCATACTGGAATGCTCTGTCTTTGGCCAACTCAACTTCCTACACGTAAAGGGGACAGTGAGACTCTTAGATACAGAAAACTCGCAAATACTCATCAAAAGTTACGACATTTCGAAAAGATACCAAGGTCAGTATTTCGCATTAAGTTCTATGGCCTAAAAGGCCCTCCTACGCGCAATCTAGGGGTGTGTGTTTGTGATGATTCTGGTGTTGAACATTTGGGGGCTCAGACCCCGCGAGGAGGAGGAAGTGGGGTGCTTGGCGGGCATTGGCGGCGCGGGCTCCGCCAGGCCCACCACATTGGTCACAAATCATGGGCCCCACCTGGAGCTGCAAAATGCTCCCGGGTTGAGCGCATGGGCAAGTGTCCAACACTCGCCATGCGGCTGGAGAACCCGGGTCGGCCGTGGCGTCTGCGGCAGGAGCTCCTGGCAGGGCGACCACATGCTGACTTGGTCTGGAAGGAGCGAAAGGCTCGGCAGGCGCACCGACCCCTCTCCTGGAAGGGCGCGCTAGGCCGACACCCGCGGATGAACGTCCGGCGGTAACTTCCAGGAGGCCGAATAGCAGCGACTGGGCGCGAAGGCCGCCTCAGGCTGGACGGCGACCATCCACTGACCCCGGCTCCTAGAGGGGACAAGCCGGGCCCGTTTGTCCTCGCATAATGACGGCTGCATACCCACAGAAGGAGGCGTGGCCGTGGGAGACGCGCCCGTTGACAGACGCGCGTTCCAGCACCTCGCGGAAATGCCACGCCGCGCCCACGTCCGCGTGGGGCTCAGCGAGACTGTGACACTGCCCCGCCCCTTCAGCTTGCGGGCTGACCCCTGGGGATGCCTGGGTCCAAAAAATGCCTGAGGCAAAGGGCGCAGACGCCCCAACGGGATAGGCCTCCGCAAACGTCCCCATCGTCGCACCGCCCACGCGGGACGCGCCCACGAGGCCGTGCCCACAAGATGGCGGCGGCGCGCAGACGCCAGGCCCCGCGCGCATGCGCTCTCCGCAGCCCGCCCGTCGCGAGCGGAAGTCGCGTGACCCCGGAAGTGGCCGGCCGGGCGCGCGCGGGCGGGGCGGCAAGGTTCGTCATTCTGTGCGGGAGGGAGCGCTAGAGCGGCGAGGACGATCCTCCGGTGAGCGCGGGCGGCGGGGCTGGCGAGCGCGGTGGGCGCGGCAGGCGGGGCGGCCGCGGGGGAGGAGGCCGGGGCCGCGCCTTTGTTCTCGCCGCCCGCCCCGCCCTCCAGCCCCGCCGAGGGGTCTGCGCCGGGCGGGGGCGGCATTGACAGCGGGCGGTGGCCCGGGCGTAGGGCGGGCCCACGTGCGGGTCGGGGGCGCTGGGATCCGGAGGCGGGGGCTTGGGTGCTGGGGGCGGGATCCGGGGGCCGTGCAGGCTTCTTTTGTGGTCGTCGCTCGTGCCCAGGACCCCCTCCCCGCTGGTGCGCGCGGGCCCGGGCCAGGCCGGACGCCCCTTCCCTTGGGCGGTGAGGTCCCCGCGCCCCACCCCACGCGCCGGGCCGCGCCCGGCCCAGATTGCAGGCCCTGCGGAAGTGCGGGCCGCGCCATCGCTCTTAAAGGATCCTGTCGCCTGCGGCCGCGATTGAGTGGCGTTAGGGCGTGAGTCTTCTAGAGGAATTCCTGAGGAAGCAGCAGGGAGGTCTGGAAAAGCGGGCTGGCCCCACCCCGCCTGCGGCGGCCGGGCGGTTCCGGGTCCCTAGCGGCCCTTTGTAAGATCTGATCCTTGCGCGGGTCCCAGCCTTGGCTATCTTTACTGGCAACTGGTGGCCCTGACCCACCTCCTGCACCTCCAGGTTAGATCTGAGCGGGTTTCAGATACTCCTCAGGGATTCTAGGGGGTGCGACGGTCATCCTTACCGAAGGAAGCCCAGTGGCTGCCCCATCGCTGCTCCTCGCTTTGTCAGCACTGCTGCGGGCTCTTCTGGGGCAGGGTCCGGAAGGAGGGTCCTGAGACTACCACATGTTTGCAGCGGTTCGCAAATTCTAGGTCGCAGACCCTCACAATTGGAGATATGGTTGGCAGACACTTAGGATCTCTCATGCCATTTTAGGACTTACCTGTGAGACTGAGGTTGGCCTTGTCATCTGAGCTTTAGGAGAGTCCTGTGTTTGAAGGGTGAGACAGAACTGACCCGTGTCTTGCACAAAGGCTTTGGTTTGCAGCTAGGACGTGTCCGAAGGAACCCTCTGGTTAGAGAGGACCCAGCAGGAGGGGTCCCTTGAGGCAAGGGCCTGGGCAGTTCAGAATAAGCAGCAGGACTTGGTCCTGATGTTGCCTGGTGGGACCAGGGTGCTGCTGTTTCCTGGGCAGCAGGGAAGCTGTGCCTGGTCTCCCCTAGGAGCAGGCTGCAGGTTCCATTTAGCTCTGGGTGCTGGACCTGGGGTGGGGTGCCCTGAGGTAGGCAGGGCAAGGAGGTAAGTGTGGCCCCTCTGGGCCTCAGGAGCCAGTGTCTGGGGCCTTTTCAAAGTTCTGGCTGTCGTTGCTTTCCTGTTACAGAAGGTGCACCTCTCCTTGGACCCAGGTGGGGCTTGGCCACCTGCAGAGATCTGACGCAGATCACCTGGGGGACCTGCAGAGGGGCAGGAGGGGGAACACTGTGGGTCCCTCCGAGATGCCACAGCCCATGCTACCCTGCCCACAGGTGTCCCAGACCTAGCTAGAGGTGAGTATGGCTGAGCAGGAGCCCACAGCCGAGCAGCTGGCGCAGATTGCGGCTGAGAACGAGGAGGATGAGCACTCGGTCAACTACAAGCCCCCGGCCCAGAAGAGCATCCAGGAGATCCAGGAGCTGGACAAGGACGACGAGAGTCTGCGCAAGTACAAGGAGGCCCTGCTGGGCCGTGTGGCCGTGTCCGCTGGTGAGTGGGCCCCGGTGGGTGTGTGTGGACACCTGTTGCTTTTCTGGATGTTTGCTACTATTTTCCCCACTGGTGAAACTCTAACTTGCTGTCACTTTGCAGACCCCAACGTCCCCAATGTTGTGGTGACCCGACTGATCCTGGTTTGCAGCACCGCCCCAGGCCCCTTGGAGCTGGACCTGACAGGTGAGTGGCATCTCTGAGGTTCCTGGCTGGGGCTGCCTGGCACCCTGTTGCTTCCCCTGAAAATAGTTTGTTGGGGTGCTGGCGCCCTCTTGTGGGAAGCACAAGAAGTGTAGCCAAGTGGTCTTAAAAGGCTCTGGCTATGGTGTGGTCTAGGTCTGGGTTGCCAAGGGTTATGTGGGGGGGCCAGGTGGAAGGGGCACCCCACCAGGGCCAGAGGCTTCCCCTGGCTGAACCTCCTAGTGTGGCGTTCCTCTAAATGCAGGTGATCTGGAGAGCTTTAAGAAGCAGTCCTTTGTGCTGAAGGAAGGTGTGGAATACAGGATAAAAATCTCCTTCCGGGTAAGGAGGAGGCTCAGGGAGGTGCCAGGGTCTGGGGCTGGGGATCCTGGCTGAGCCCTGCTTGGGGTGCCTCCTTGCAGGTGAACCGAGAGATCGTGTCCGGCATGAAGTACATCCAGCACACGTACAGGAAAGGCGTTAAGAGTGAGTGAGGGTGGGCGCCAGGCCCGAGCCCCCAGGAGGGAGGTGGCCACCCAGGGGCTCAGGGATCGGGAGGGAGAGAGGAAACACCCAGCTCTGCTCCCTGACTGACGCCTTTTCTGCATCGCAGTTGACAAGACCGACTACATGGTGGGGAGCTATGGGCCTCGGGCGGAGGAATACGAGTTCCTGACCCCGATGGAGGAGGCCCCCAAGGGCATGCTGGCTCGAGGCAGCTACAACATCAAGTCCCGCTTCACAGACGACGACAGGACTGACCACCTGTCCTGGGAGTGGAACCTCACCATCAAGAAGGAGTGGAAGGACTGAGCCGTGGCTGGGAGGTGGGCAGGGCGGGCGGACAGAAGGACGGACATGCCCCTCCCCACCCCTCCCGACCCCAGACCAAAGTGCTGACAGGGCCCGCCCACGCTGCCGCCACTCCCCCTGGTCTGCCTCCTGGCCGGCCTGTCTGTTCCTCCTCCACCCTTCCAGCCTGCTGGCCCCAGCCTCCTCGGTGGTCTAGTGTTGTTGCTGCTTCCGCCTGTGCTGTGGGGAGGGAGGTCTACACCTCCCCTTCTGTATCCCTTGAGGTTTCCCCACCGTCCTAACCCGACCTGAGGTCCTGGCAAAGGAGCCAGGCATTGCAGAGGGGCTTAGGTCCCCTGGGCCTTCTCTGTTGCCCCACCTCGTGTTCTGGCACGCCCTCCTGGTGGGGGTGGGGTGTACCACGTGGGGCCTCGTTGGGCCGGTCGTCCTCCAGCTTTCACTTCTCCCCGGTCAGTCCATCCATCGCTGTCAGTAACCGTCTAACCATGATGCCTTAACATGTGGAACGTGTGCTGAGGGGGCGTCACTAATCTCCTAACCCCGTGTCTGCATGAGCATGTGGTCTCCCCCAGTCCCTGCCCCGTCTGTGATCCCCGTGGCCCGAGAAGGTGTGTGGGATGTGCTGCTGCTGCTCCCCGGTCTGCCTGGGCCTGGCCAGTCCCCCTCCCCCTGGCCAGGGCTGCGGGGACGGCTCCAGGGGCTTGGGAAAGCCAAATGCCAAACCTTGAGCGGCCTCCAGTCCCATCTGGGAGGCTGGGTGTCCTCACACCTCTGCCTTCTCTGTCCCGGTGGGCAGTGCCTAGAGCCCACGGCCCCAAGAGAGAGCCCTCAGCAGACAAAACCAGTGGCCAAGCCTTACCTGTCCCGCCTGGGCCTGCTGGCCTGGAGTCATGTGCCTGGCCTGTCGGTATTTATTGCCTCCATATGTGCCGTCCTCTGGGCCCACTGGCCTGCTGCCTCTGCCCCCAGGCTCGGTGCCACCATCCCCAGCAGGCCAACCAGGACCCAGCCAGGACAACTGTGGGACCAAGCTTGCACAGCTGGAGCCGTCCCCTGTGCCCCCCACCCAACCCTGCCCCTCCCCGGTCAGGTCTGGGCCTAGAACGCACAAGAGCCTGTCCTGCTTCTCCTTTTCTGACCGGGAAATAAACTCCCCCTAAGGAGCCAGGGTGTCTGCTGGTCGTCTCCTGGTGGGAAAGGGGAAGTGGGGCCCCATTCCTCTGCTACCCCAGGGCACCCAGAGGCCGGCCAGGGGCCAGGTGCAGTCGCCACTGCTCCTGTGGCTGTTGAAGGAGAATGGGTTTTAAGCCCTTTCTTTGTCGTGTCAGCCCGCGAGGCCAGTGCTACCCTTTCAGCTCGTGTGGGGAAAGGGCGGGGCACAGTCAGGCCCTGGGCCCGGTGGGGTGTCCAGAGTGACTCCGGCACCCGACTCATGGGCCCTGTCCGGGCCTCTGGGAGGGAACGCTTTCAGCCTCAGAGAAGAGGAATCGTGCTGAAGACTTGGGAACAAATGGGATGACTGGGTCACAAGGGACCTGGGATAAGGACTCCAAGCTAGGTAGGAGGGTGGAGAAGTTGGCACCATGGGCAGCAGGGCCAACGGAGGGTGACATGGAAGGCCGGCCAAGCCCCTGTGCCCTGTAGGGCCAGGCAGGGCCAGAGGTCCAAAGGTGGGATTGGTGAGGTGAGATGAACGGGAGGAGATGGGGACCCTCGCTGCATGGAGGTACAAAAGAGCACCTAGTGAGCCCTGAAGGACTGCCAAGGGCCATGCATGCTCCACAGCCAGTCCCGCTGACCATCAGGGTCTCTTTAGGACCTTGGGGTAGCAGGGACTGTGCTGCCTCAGAGCATCACCCCCAAGGGCACCCAGTACCTAAGACACCCTTTCCCAGTCCTGAAGCAGGAAAGGGCAGTTAGGAATCCCCAGCTCCGGAGTGTCGGTTCCAGAAACTCCCTTTTATGGCTCAATGTTGGTTGCAAAATCTCCCTTTGTGCTCTGAGCTGGTGAGAAGAGTGGTATGTGTCACACCTAGGCAGCCGCATCCCTGAGCCCGCCTTGGCTGCACCTCCCAGAGCTTGTCACTCTTCCCAGTGCTTTATCAGTAGGGTGAGCCCTCCCAGGACCTTATCACCAGCTGGGATGGACTCGGAGGTACCCTTTCACCTCCACCCGCAGTTCAGTGACCACATGTCATGCCAGGATGGCACCCACAGGGCTGGTTATCTCCTGGCCTTCCTTACCAGGGCCCTGGTGGGATTTTGGAGTCTGGGCACTGGGCTGGGTAATGGGATAAAATGCCACTTGGTGCAGCAGCTGGCCCAGACGTAAATCCAAGAGCCGTACCCCCCAGCTCTGGAATCCACAGGGGTCAAGAACCCTAACCAGCCTCTCCCAGGACTGTCTGCCGGAGGCAGGGGGAGGTAGTGAGACTGCACAGCTCTGGGTTCCGAGGCCCAAGGCCTTTCTCTCTAAACTCAGACACAGCTACCTCTGAAACAACTCTACCTTTGGAGGGGAAAGGCTCCCAGGCGGTGGCTACAAGTTTCAGTCTGCAGGAGCCCCGGGGCCAGCCACAGCCACTCTCTCTCTCCCTGTCCACCTCCTAAGAGGTCCAGTGAAAATCTTCAGACCTAGGGTCAGCCTGTGCTGGCAGCAGTGTGGTTTATTGGGCAAGGGCCTTCCGAGGCTCCGGCAAGCAGAAGGCCTACTAGCTCTTGGATTTTCCAAGCTTTGGTTTGATATGTGAACTCAGACCCCAAGTGCCAAGTAGTACAGACATGCTGCCAACAGCCAGGACTTTGTTCTCGTTCCTCCTCTGGTGAAGGATTACATGAGGTGGCACCTGCAGGACCTGCATGACGTGTCTCTCAGGTCCCAAGTCTAACCTGATCCTTCTGGTTCCACCCCAAACCCAAACCTGTCTGTACAGCTCAGTGCCGCTGGGCCTGGGTTCCCTGCCCTAGTGAGCCAGTGCCTGTGACCCTTCCTCTCCACTCCCTCCCTCTGTCCATAGCCCTAGTCATCCCCAAGCTTTTGCCTCCTCAGCCATCCCCTAGATGGACCCTTCTTCCACTGAGGAGAGTGGCAGTGGACACCAGGTCAGCGCCTTTATTGTGACTACTCACCAGTTATTGTAGCTTGCTAGAATCTTCTCCATGCCCAGCACTGTCATACTTTACAATCAGGGTCCACTTCAGTCCACCAGGGCCACGCTCACCACTGCACCTTCTTCCTATGTCCCAGCTCACCCATGTGCAGGGCTGTGTGGCCCATGGCACAGCCCTCGCTCCCCTGCTGCTGCTCCACAGTGGAAACCTGCAGTCAGGAGGACTTCCTGGGTGTCCACGAGCCAGCTGTTAACTCCCTCAATGCCTCCAATTGGGTTGAAAGGGAGTTGTTTTATTCTGAGAACTTTTTTTGTTTTTTTAAGTTTTGGCCACACCAGGCGGGACGCAGGATCTTAGATCCCTGACCAGGGATCAAACCCGCGCCCCCTGCTGTGGAAGCGTGGAATCTTTTTTTTTTTAATTTATTTTTCTGGCTGCATTGGGTCTTCGTTGCTGCGGCGCAGGCTTTCTTGAGTTGTGGCGAGCGGCAGCTGCTCTTCGTTGCGGTGCGCAGGCATCTCATTGGGTGGCTCCTCTTGTTGCAGAGCACGGGCTCTAGGCGCACCGGCTTCAGTAGTTCTGGCTCACGGGCTGTAGAGTGCAGGCTCAGTAGCTGTGGTGCACGGGCTTAGTTGCTCCGCGGCATGTGGGATCTTCCCAGACCAGGGCTCGAACCCATGTCCCCTGCATTGGCAGGCGGATTCTTAACCACTGCGCCACCAGGGAAGTCCCCAAGAACTCTATTTTTGAGAGTAGTCTTTATCAATATGTTTTATCACTCAGTTGTTCAACCAGTGTTTAATGAGCACTTCCTCTGGGCATGAGAGACCCCTGGAGGACATCCTGAAGCAGCTGTGCTGGGTTCAGAGAGATGCCAGAGCCACAGCCACTGGGGCTCTGCTCTCCAAAGGTGCACTCCAGCTCAGGGCACTGGTATGAGAGTGAACACGGCTCCGTCGCCTCTTCCTAGAGTTGCCCATGAAAGGCATGTGAGTGGCCTTAGGAAAAAGACAGATGCTGGCCCTCCCCTCAGGGCCAAGGCTTGCAGAGGTGCACAGTGAACCTGGCCTGTGTCCTGGGGGGCAGGATGCACCCCTGCACCTCACCCAACTACTGACCAACCCCAGAGACTGGAGACCTGGGGCATCCCCAAACCTGGCCTCCCTCCAGCTTTCTGGGAACCCCACTTCCCTGCGGACGTGCTTTGAGAAGGTGCATCAATGCAGGCAAGGCATGAAAATACCGTGCCCTGCCCAGGCCAGAGCCCTGGTTTTCACAGAACGATGACTTGGCTGGGTTCACCTGGGCTTGGGCTGCAGAACAGTGGCCTGTCATCACCTGCATCAAGGTGTGTCCCAATTACCCTTGGCTTTGGCCATGGAGGCCCAGACTGAACCAGAGTGAGAGTCAACCACAGCCAGCAACTCAGATCCTTGCTGTTCTGCGTCTGGTCCTCCCCTTGGTCCCAGTATTCTCATCTTTTGTAACTACTTTACCGTATGCTGTGAGGCTAAGCTGCCTCCAAACCATCACAAACTAATCAACATCTTGGTATCTCTTCACTCTGTCCCTATCAGATGAAAAAACTAAAGTCCAAAAATTTAGGCATCTAAACTCTGATTTCATGAGTGCCTCTGAAATCTAGACGTGGTACAAATGTCCCTTGTCTCAGACCCAAATTGTGGTCTGTAAATCGGGGTCATGGCAATCACAAAAATGTTGGGAGATAGGGCAGGAGATATGAGGCAATTCCCACCCTTTCCCAGAGAGCAGAGGGTGCCTGTGATGGCTTATTTTGAAGCACTGCCACTCAGCAGGCCAGCACCCGGGTCAGGACCCCACTGAGCTGGGGTGGAGGCTGCAGCTGCAGAGACACATGTTCATAGCCTTTCGTTGCCTGAGGCCCAGCTCCTGTACAGTGCCTTCTGTGAGGTAGACAGGCATCCCAGGAGCTACAACCACCTCTGACTGACTCTTGTTCTACTGGCCCTGGGGGAGGGGCACAGAGAACCTGGCCTTGACCTTCAGGAATTCATATTCTAGGTGAGGAAGTACCACAAGAGATGAGAAGACAGGCTCTCAGGAGCTACGTGTCAATAAATGCAAACTCTCAGAAGTACAAAAACATCTTTTTTTCTGTTTTACCACTTCTGAAATCAGGATGTTATTATATAGCCAACGTGTACATTTAATGTGGGAGTGTCCTCCTTTTTCCTGTCAAGTTATTAAATCGATGATGAATGAAAATCAGTGGGGTTGGCATTTCACAACCGAGGAAGTGAACACAAATGAAGAAGAGAGTGTAGACGGGGGTGGGGTGGGGTTAGAGTTAGGCTTTGAGCTGTGAAGGAAAAGGAGCTGCTCCGTCCAGAGCCGCGCCGCCCGACAGAAGCAACATTTGGGCGACGTATGTTATTTTAAATGTTCTAAAGCCACGTTAAAGAAAAAAACTGGATAAAAACAAAAAGCTTTAATACTTTTACTTAAGTCATCGTATACAAAATATCTCAACATGTCAATATAAAAAGGCATCAAGGGAATATCGTACACTCCCCTCCCGTCCTCAGTCTTGACGTCCGGTGCGTGTTACGCTCACTCCCAGTCACGCTGCTCGGCCGCATTTTAGAGCTCGGTGGCCGCTAGCGACTCCCCTAGTGGACGGCGCGGGTCTACCCGGGCGCCGGTGGGAGGGAGGGAAGGTGCCGTAGGAGACGGTGCCGGCCCTGACCCTCTCACCAAGGCAGGCGCCCCATTCTGGGCCCAGCCGAGTCTTGTCGGCCCCATCGCGTCCTGCCTCGGTCCTCCCCGCGCCCCCCGCGCGCTGCCCCTGCGCCTCGCTACGCCGCCACCTGGAGCGCCCGAGCCGCCCGCTGAGGCCCCCGGGGCGACGCCCGAACCGGACCCCGCCACTGCAGGGGCCGCACGGGCCTCACGCGCGCCGGAAGCGCGTCAGCTCAGTTTCCAGTCTGCAGAGCTGGGGGGCGGTATCAATTGGGGATACGCGGTCCAGTCAGAAAGCAACACGAGGGGTTTCGGAGGCGCAAGCGCGGCTCCGCCCCTCAGCTGGGGACTCCGCCCCATTGCCACGTTCAACGAAGGATTGCGCGGGGTGCGCTCATGTCTCGGCCAATCAGGAGTCGCAGAGCCCAGGCCCCCGAAGGTAGCAGCCATTCCAGACCCGCTGAAGGTGTAGGAGAAAGCCACCAGTCACAAGGCCAGGGAGAGAAAGTTCTCCGCCAGGAGCCAATGAGAGGCCGGGAAAGAGTGCGAGCGCGAGCTCCTTGGCCAATCCTGGGCGAGGGTGAGGGAGGTGCCCGTAGCGATTCCGAATCCGGGGCCGTGGCCAGTGTGGACGCCCAATGCGAGAGCGGCGGAGGCGGGCCCCGCAACCCACCGGCCAATCGGAGGTGGGCGCGGGCGGGCGCGCGCTCTGCGGCCTGAGTTATAAGGGCGGGGCGGGCAGTGCGCGCTCTTGTGGCCTGCTGTCCTGGCGGCGCCAACAGGATCGCTGAGATCGTTTCGACATGCTACGCCGTGCTCTGCTCTGCCTGGCCCTGGCCGCGCTAGTCCGCGCGGGCGGCGGCGCCCCCGACGAGGAGGACCACGTCCTGGTGCTCCATAAGGGCAACTTCGACGAGGCGCTGGCGGCCCACAAGTACCTGCTGGTGGAGTTCTGTGAGTGCCGCCCGCTCGTCCGTCCGGGCCGGGCCTCGCCGTCACCGCGGCGTGGGGACGGAGTGGGGACAGAGGAGGGGCCAGGGGTGCAGGAGCACCGGGGGGACAGAGGGACGGAGGGGGGCTGGAGGGTGGGGGGGCGCGGGGATTCTGGGCGCCCCGCCCCACCCTCCCTCCCCCGGCCCCGCCAGAGGTGGGTTGGGGGTCTAAAGGGCTGTCAGCTTTCCGGCCACCCCATGGATGCGCTGACTCCTAGCCCCTGGAGAGGCGCATCCTTAAGCGGAAACAGCCTACACACCTGTCAGCGTCCGTGCGCTGCCCATGTCTTGGGGGCATCCCTCCTGCCCAGCTGGACCCTGAGGGTGACCAAGGGCAGACAGCTTGAATGTGCTTTTATGCCTGAGGTCCACATGGCAGGATGTCTTGGATAGCCTAAGTAAAACAGGGTCGACTGTGTAAGCTGCTACAACTACGAAGGACTACGCAGGGTCCAGTCCCCTAATTGCTCGCCTGGACCAGTTCCCAGAAAACACTGCCCCTGCCCACACCACCTTCCACCAGGAACAGCTGTCTTCTGATTAACAGTGTTGCCAACCAGAATCCAAAACCTTTGTGTCCATAAGTGTTTGAGCCCTGACTATTTCAGGGGGAAATCTTAGGCCTAACACAGCTGCTAACCTGCGTTCAGAGAGAGTCTAAAGAGCTCGGGTTAGATGTGAGTCTTGTACTCATGGTTAGTCTCACCGAGTATACGGCTGCGTATATGGCTGCCGTGGCTTTAGCTGCCTAACTTCTTTGGCTCCTAAAGGGAAATTCCAGGGACTCAACTGCCCTGATCGCCTGCAGGTAGTAGGAAGTTACTAATCATTGAAGACAAAGCAGAGTGGGGCTGGTGGTTTGTCATTCATGGCCTCTGTCGGATATTGCCCAAGAGAACCAAGCTATCAGCTCAACCTGTGGGTTCAGAGGGGTTATCTTGGTTCAAAGATAAGGATTTTATGGAGGGAAGTACCAAAGGAGAAGGGAGGGGAGGCAGTGGAGTGGGTCGGTGCTGCCTTCTAGGTCTTGCTTTCTCTCCCAGATGCCCCATGGTGTGGCCACTGCAAGGCTCTGGCCCCGGAGTATGCCAAAGCAGCTGGGAAGCTGAAGGCAGAAGGTTCTGAGATCAGACTGGCCAAGGTGGATGCTACTGAAGAGTCTGACTTGGCCCAGCAGTATGGCGTCCGTGGCTACCCTACCATCAAGTTCTTCAAGAACGGAGACACGGCGTCCCCCAAAGAGTACACAGGTGTGACCGCGGCACGTCTTTTCATTGCCTGCAGTTCTTGAAGATAACAGAGGCGTGGAGGAGAACCCATTCTTGAACCCATTCTAGGTCTAGTTCAGACTCTGAGGGTTGTGTGAGGAACATTCTCTCATTCCTGAACCTCTCAAGTGGAGAGGGTCATCCCAGGGGGGTGGCTAGTAGGCTGAGGCTTGTCCTAAGGTTGACCAGTAAGTGGGGGGAGGCTGAGCAAATGGAGCAACACGTCAGCCTTTGCTGGCTCTCTGGTGTGCCTGCCACCAAGGCGGGAGCAAGGGCCTTTCACAGAGGAGGGGCAAGCGGAGATCCGTGGGTACCGGTCTGGGGCTCGTGCCGGTCGTGGCAGAGCTTGAATCCATGCCCGGCTTCGTCTGCGGCACAGGCCCTCAGTCGCTGCTCGGCCGCCTCCCCTGTGTAGCCTGGTCGGTACCAGTGACAGCGGAGAATCTTTGTCTGTAAAACAGGTTCTGTGGCTTATCTGCTAGAATCCTTTAGAGCAGCCCATCTTGTTAGTTCTGATGTCAGCAGCTCTGGTCTTCTCAGTAGGTTGCTGTTTCATTGCTCCCACTTTTACTTATGTTCACTTTTGGAATGGAAGTGCCTTATGCAGAGTTACCATGGTCCCTGGTCACTAACACTAAGGCTTTGTAGGTGAGACAACTCTTCCTGACTCCACCTGTAACTGATAGCACAGCTTTCACTTATTCTCTGCAGAATGCTTTTTTTTTTAAGCTATTTTTTAAAGATGTATCTTAAGTGTTTTGTTTCTTTTTTGTTTTTTAAAAATATTTATCTATTTGTGGCTGTGTTGGGTCTTCGTTGCTGTGCGCGGGCTTTCTCTAGTTGCAGCAAGCGGGGGCTACTCTTCGTTGCGGTGCACAGGCTTCTCACTGTGATGGCTTCTCTTGTTGCGGAGCACGGGCTCTAGGCACGCAGGCTTTAGTAGTTGTGGCTTGTGGGCTTAGTGGCTCCACGGCATGTGGGATCTTCCCAGACCAGGGATCAAACCCGTGTCGCCTGCATCGGCAGGCAGATTCTTAACCACTGCGCCACCAGGGAAGTCCTAAAGCTTTTTTTTTTTTTTTTTTGCGGTACGCGGGCCGCTCACTGTTGTGGCCTCTCCCGTTGCGGAGCACAGGCTCCGGACGCGCAGGCTCAGCGGCCATGGCTCACGGGCCCAGCCGCTCCGCGGCATGTGGGATCTTCCCGGATCGGGGCACAAACCCGTGTCCCCTGCATCGGCAGGCAGACTCTCAACCACTGCGCCACCAGGGAAGCCCCCTAAAGCTATTTTTAAAAAAATATTTTATTTATCTATTTTGGCTGTGCCGGGTCTTAGTTGCGGCATGCGGGAACCAGTTCCCTGATCTGGGATCGAACTCGGGCCCCCTGCGTTGGGAGCGTGGAGTCTTACCCATTGGACCACCAGGGAAGTCCCTAAGGCAGAGTTCTTTTAAACATGAGATTTGGCAACACTTTCCAGGTTGGACCAGGTAGTTGCACCCTATGAGGGGAAAAAGGGTAACTAGCCTCAGTCTCAGGAGGAGCAGTTTTCTTCCTTTTCGTTTTATCTGCTTGGGTGGCGTGCATGGGCTGATCTCTTCCTCCTGTCAGTCCAGGAGGCATGTGGGGCGAGGACGCCTGACCAACCTTGGCGCATGAGGTGGTAGAGCCCAGCCCGTTTTCGCAGGGGAAAGCTGGCCTTGAGGCTGACTTGCTAACCAGCCCTTTCTTCCAGTCCTGCCACATCTCTGATTAAGGGGAAGCCTAGTGTGAGGCCACTGGGGGAAAGTGCACATGTGTTCAACGAATTTAAATGTCGAGGGAAAGTTACACGATGCACAGGTGTTAGTGGAAAAAATGACTTGTAATCTATCATCCAGAGGTCACCACTGCCTTTTCCTCCTTTAAACACAACCACAGTCTCCCATATACTCAGATGGGAGTAGCCCTGGCATTTGGGCAGGTATGTAGACAAGATGCCTTTTCTGTGGCAAGAGGATGTTTTGCTCTGGTTTTGGCAGAGAGGTCGGATAAGGATGGGCGGGGAGGGTGGGCGCACCCCTGGTTTCAAGTGGACCCTGCATGTGTTTGGGTGCAGCTGGCAGAGAAGCCGACGATATCGTGAACTGGCTGAAGAAGCGCACAGGTCCTGCTGCCAGCACGCTGTCTGATGGGGCTGCCGCGGAGGCCTTGGTGGAGCCCAGCGAGGTGGCAGTCATCGGCTTCTTTAAGGTAGAGGCTTTGGAACTTCATCCCGGGTCTTCCTTCCTCCTGCTGTGGCCTGGGCACCACAGTCTGCCCTGTTGCTGACCAGGGCAGGGGTTCTCAGTGTTGCGGTGGCAGCCACCTCTGTTTCTCCTCTCCAGGACGTGGAGTCGGAGTCTGCCAAGCAGTTCTTACTGGCAGCAGAGGCCACTGATGACATCCCCTTCGGGATCACATCCAACAGTGACATGTTCTCCAAATACCAGCTGGACAAGGACGGGGTTGTCCTCTTTAAGAAGGTGAGTGGCCCTCGGGCAGCGTCCCCCCCCCCCCCCCCCCCCCCGCCCCCCGTGGGTAGTTGCGGTGCTGTGCTGCAGGGCTGGTGTTGCCTTCGAGGACCTTGCCCGGGCGGCGCTGGCTGCTGGACTGAGGCCCACCTGTTATCAGGGCCCATTTTGCAACGTCAGGTTGTAGGAGCCTCTTAAACAGTGGCCTTCAGCCCTTCAGCTGTGGGCCCTTTGTTCCAGCTTCTGTGGTGGCCCCGGTGCAGTGTTCTATGGAAGCCAGGCGGCTTCGGAGTGTTAGCTTGTTAAAGGAAAGCTGTGGTGATACCTGTACCAAAGTTTGGCATTTTAACCACTTTTAAGTATAGGATTCAACGGCATTAATTACATTTGCGATGTTGTGCAGCTGTCACTCCTGTTTGTTTCCACTCTGGAGTATTAGTGGCATGTGTTCCCACCCTGTTGGTAGAGCCTGGCCCCAGGGCTCCCTCGGGCTCCTCCGGGCTCCCCTAGCCCCATGTCTGTCATTACTTCCGTGTGTCTTTTAACCACTCTGCGCTCTTGCTAGGACACAGCTGAGATTGGTGTGTGCATGGCATTACCCGAGTGGGCGATGGGGGTCTCTCTTTTATCTTAGCCAGCAGACAGTGGCTGAGCACCCATGCTCTTGGGACACAGCTGTCCCTGGACTGGGTGCTGAGTGGAGGAGGGAAGGCTGGGGGGGAGGGGCTGGGACTGGAGGCATGTCTTCAGGGGGTGGGGCTGGGCCTTTGACTCCTGTCCTGTTTTGTCCCCAGGGTTAGAAGGTAGTTAGAAGCAGTGTTACAGCAAAGTTGTAAATCGAGTGGTCAGAAAGGACGCAGTGTTTGGGGGGCTGATCCCCCCACTGTGTGTGCACTCCCGGTGGGGCACTGCTGAGCCTCCAGCACCTGGGGGTGGGGAGCATGGGGCGGGGGCAGGCCTCCCAGCTGCACAGGGTTTTGGGGCAGCTTGCTTTCAGCTCTTTCTGAAGCCCCTTTTTCGAAAGAACTCAAGGCATTATATATGCTCTCTTTTCTTAGTAGACATCCTCATGATGTCCCCTAAAGGGAATAGAATTGCTAAATTAGTCGATTGTCTTCCCAAAAGTGCCCAGGAAACTGTAATTAACAGCTGATCAGGAAAAAACCCTGCCGAGTTGGATGGAATTGAGTGGAACAAAGGTCCTGGGCTCACCCTGCAGTTCTGGGTGAGGGACTGGGAGACTCAGGCCTGTAGAGCTTGCAAATCCCCTTTCATCAGCTTGGTCCACACAGTTCTTTTCCATTATCCTTGAGATCTGGAGTGGCATTTGTCACACTGGATCGATGGTTTTGGTGATCATATGTCCTTGAAGGTTAGCACGATTGTTCCTTGTTCGGCAAAGACTGTAGTCACGGTAGCTCATCTGTTCTTGGCCTCAAGTCTTTGGTGTTCACGCAGGCTGGGCACAGCCGACCCCCTCCGGTCTGGTGCCAGTGGGCGGGCATCCCCTCTTGCACTCGTTTGCAAGTCCACACAGTGACTGTGCTGGAACGGCATGGCTTCCTTGGGCAGCTGTGAGGAAGAGCCTGGCAGAGCCCACAGGCTTTGTACCGGGGGTCAGACATCTCCTCAGATGAGAGGAAGAAGATGCAGACTCCTGCCCGGCCTGTGGTCCCCATTCTCTGCCGTTACTTGTTCCCCTTCCTTCAGGCTGTTTGCCTAGTTCCTCAGAGTTAGCTGGGTCTTCCAGTGGGCAGCCTCGAGAGTGGGATGGGGCTCCCAGGAACGGCCAGCTGCCACTTGAGAGAGAGGATGGCGAGGGTGGGGCTCCAGCAGAACTTGAGCCCGAGATTCCCAGCTTGGGTCCCAGGTCAGCTGGGTTCCAGGTCGTTGGAACTTGGACCACTGGTTTGAGAGCTGACCATCCTGTGTCTTTGGTTGGTGTTTACTTTGTTTTTCTTTTTCATCTTTGAAGCTGAGGGCTTAAGAGTGGGTGTGGGGCCTTTTTGTGACATTCTCATTGTGGTCTGGAGGGGTGGCCTTTGCCCAGGACCCCAGGCCTCCTGCAGCTGGCTGTTTGGTTTTTACCAAAGCAGACACCGAACATAGTGTAACATGGCAATATTACCTCAAAGACTGCGTCCCAACAGAGGCACGGCAGTTTTGGAGGAGTGGAGATGGCGGCCTATTTGCCTCTAATGGGGGCTCCATTTTATGCCTGATGGTGCCCAGCCATGGCCAGGCCAGCCTCTCGCCTCCATTTCCTTCCTATTTCTCTGCACCTTCCCTTTGCGGGTGTGGGGAAGGCAGAGCAGGCTTCAGCTCCCTGCTCCTGGCCCTCCGTGTGGTCCTACTTAGCAGCACGTGTTGTGATCAAGCCATGTGTCAGGCCCTACATAAGTGCAGTGGGAGTGGGAAGTGGCCACCTGCTTTTCTGGAAGTTACTTTAGGAAAACACAGAGGGAAATGACCCGGAAAGGAAGGTGAGTGGTTTTTCTCTCCAAGTCCCATTTGAGTTCACAGGGGTGATGGGAGGCTCACTGACCTGCTGGACAGGCCAAGGCACAGCTCAGCCTTCCTCACAAGGAGCTGTGTCTGCCATCCCCATCCAGAGCAGGGCCGCATCTCGCGGCTCTGCGGCGGCAGCCCTCGCCCTTCGTGGCCTCAGGACTTTGAAACTCTTGACAGGTTACTGGAGTTCCCAGAGCTTTTGTGTGTGTGGATTACACCTATCCATTTTTATTGTGTTAGAAGTGTTAGAAGTTAGAACTGAGAAATTAAAAAAAAACAAATAACTTGTTCATTTTGAAGTAACAGTAATAAATGTTAACATGTTATCAAAAATGACATTTTGAAAAAAAAAAAAAAAAAATGACATTTTGGGGGAATTCCCTGGCGGTCTAGTGGTTAGGAATCCGCGCTTTCACTGCAGAGGGCCTGAGTTCAATCTCTGGTTGGGGAACTAAGATCCCACAAGCTAGATGGTGCAGCCAAAAAAAAGATATTTTTTGTGAAAATTAATTTTTCCCAAACAACATCTTAGGGGTAAGAGTGGTATTTTAGATTTCTGCTGGTCTCTAATGTCTGCCCAAACAGAAGACAGCTGGGTTCTCCTGTTTGCCTTTAGTCTGACATAATGTCACACCGTACTGCACACTCCGGGGGGAAAGGGTGACAAGGCACCTGCCGTCTGAGCATGATTGTGAAAATCACTCTGACCTTGCATCCACCCTGGGAGGGCCTTGGACCCACAGGGGTGAGGCCCGCACTTGGAGAGCTGCAGTTTTAGGGACTTGGCAATGAGGAAGTCCTCTGGCACCCAGGACGTGGGGTTCTCGTGGCTTGTCAGGAACATGTCGGGGCAGGGTCTGGGTCAGCTGCTGCCATCCTGGCACGTGGGAGGCTGCCTGCCAGTGTTTGTGGGGAGCCTGCGTGCGCTCCTAGTGACCTCACTGTTGCCTGGTTGCCCAGAGGATATGTCCCTGCAGCCGTCACCTGGTTTTGCTTTGGACGGAGGCACGTGGGTCCTGCCCCCAGCTGTGCTCAAAACCCAGACAGGAAAATGCTGCAGACTGCGTTCCTGGCCAAGTCGGGCCAGCCGGGGCAATAGGGGACTTTGTGGAGAGCCTCGGCATCCACACCTTTCTCTCTCCACAGTTTGATGAAGGCCGGAACAACTTTGAGGGGGAGGTCACCAAGGAGAAACTTCTGGACTTCATCAAGCACAACCAGTTACCCCTGGTCATCGAGTTCACTGAGCAGGTGTGGCTCTGTGCTGCTGGTCCTGTCCCTGGTGGGGGGAGGTTTTGGGAGGTCATGATGTTCGGTCGTGGGGACCCCCACTTGCAGAGCCCCTGCTGTTGTCCAGGCTTGTGGTGGCATTGGGGCCATTGAGAGAATAGCCTGTGTCAACAGTTTGGTTTGTGACTCAGACCAAGTAACTTGCGTTTCTAACACAGACAGCCCCGAAGATCTTCGGAGGGGAAATCAAGACACACATCCTGCTGTTCCTGCCGAAGAGCGTGTCTGACTACGAGGGAAAACTGAGCAACTTCAAAAAAGCTGCCGAGAGCTTCAAGGGCAAGGTGAGCACTCCCGGTGGCCTGCGGGCGGCTCGGCCCCAGGTTGAAGGCTGGTCCAGAGTGTTCTTCCTGCCTCAGGACAGCCTGTTTAGTCTCGGGGTCCCAGCTGTTGGGAGTGGGCAGCAGGGAGGCAGAGGGAGCCCTTGTCCTACAGTGCCGTCAACGTGCCTTTTCTCCCCCAAGATCCTGTTTATCTTCATCGACAGCGACCATGCCGACAACCAGCGCATCCTGGAGTTCTTCGGCCTGAAGAAGGAGGAGTGCCCGGCCGTACGCCTCATCACGCTGGAGGAGGAGATGACCAAGTACAAGCCAGAGTCGGACGAGCTGACGGCAGAGAAGATCACCGAGTTCTGCCACCGCTTCTTGGAGGGCAAGATCAAGGTACAGGCCACGTCTGGGGGTGGGCTGGGGGTACTGCTGAGGATCCTGGTGGCGCACCTCCTCCTGAGGCTCTGGAAGCAGCTAGGCAGCGGAGGGGTCCCTGGGTGACCGTGCATGCCTGACCCTGCTCTACCTGCCCTCTAGCCGCACCTGATGAGCCAGGAGCTGCCTGATGACTGGGACAAGCAGCCTGTCAAAGTGCTCGTCGGGAAGAACTTCGAAGAGGTCGCTTTTGATGAGAAAAAGAACGTCTTTGTGGAGTTCTGTAAGTGAGGCCCTCCAGCTCCTCAGGGCTCGGTGGGGCAGGGTACTTTCCGGCCGAGCAAGACTCAGAACGGCTCTCTTTCAGACGCCCCGTGGTGCGGTCACTGCAAGCAGCTGGCCCCCATCTGGGATAAGCTGGGAGAGACGTATAAGGACCACGAGAACGTCGTCATTGCCAAGATGGACTCCACAGCCAATGAGGTGGAGGCGGTGAAAGTGCACAGCTTCCCCACGCTCAAGTTCTTCCCCGCCAGCGCCGACAGGATGGTGCGCCCGCCATCGAGGGCTGGGTGGGAAGGGTGTGCAGGGGCGGTGGGGGGCTGTCAGGTAGGACCGCTTCCCGCATCTCATTCCCCTCCGCACAGGTCATCGACTACAATGGGGAGCGGACACTGGACGGTTTTAAGAAGTTCCTGGAGAGCGGCGGCCAGGACGGAGCCGGGGATGATGATGTAGGTGGTCACCGGACCCCGCGGCCCATGGGACATGCTTTCTCAGTGCTGCCGGGTAGCACTACACAGGGGTGTTGTGAGGGTTTTTAGGTGCCAGTGTTTGCTCAGGAATCTTCTCAGGCTCGTCTGGTACGTTCCCTGTCGAGCTGAGGTGCTCTGCTGGGTGTGAGCTCAGGCCTGTCCACATCAGCGAGGGTCACCTGGGGGTAGTGGAAGGGACGTCAGAAGTGCCAGGCCAGGAGGGTGTGGCAGGGTGGGCGTGGTGAAGGGAATGGTCAGCTGAGGCCGCAGGGCCCGCCCAGAAGCGGAAGCGCGGGGATGTGGGACCAGGGGGCAGACCTGCTGGGGGGCGGGGGCAGGTGAGGAGCGCCAGGGCCGTTTGTGCCGCTGTGGTTCATGGGCTGCCACTGGCCTCTCAGACTCCAGGGCTGCAGGGGTGGATGTTACACACCAGCAGTTCCCTGCTTGGTCTTCACGCTGGGGCAGCCCCTGCGCTCACCTGCTGGATGGCGTGGGCTGGGCTGCCACAGCACCAGCTCTGCTTCCACCCTGTCTTGTGGGCAGAAGTCCCCGTGCCTCACTCTCCTCGGGAAGCGCACCCCACATATACGCACATCTGCTCACAGAGACCAAAGTTGGCTGCTTGTGTCCGAGCGGCCAGCTGGTCCCTGGCGTACTTGGCATGGATGTGGGGGCCTCAGCATGCCAGCTTGGCCTGGACCTCTCATTTCCCTTCCTTTTCATCCTCCGTCCCAGGATCTAGAAGACCTCGAAGAAGCAGAAGAGCCTGATCTGGAGGAAGACGATGATCAAAAAGCTGTGAAAGATGAACTGTAACACAGAAACCAGACCTGGGCACCCAAACCCGGCACCTCCCAGTGGGCTGCACAGCCTCCGGACGCCCACAGACCCTCCCGGTGAGGGAGCGTCGATCGGAAATGCAGGGAACTTTTTTGAAGCCACACTTCACTCTAACACACGTGTAGATCTAAACCCGTCTTCCTTTGCTTTTCAACTTTTGGAGAGGGGTTTATTTCCAGGCCAGCCCAGCCCATCTTGGCGGGCCTTTTTTAAAATTGTGATGTACTTTTTTGTACATGGTTCTGTCCAGAGTGCCCGCTAAAATGTTTCGGAATCTCACGCTGGCAATGTCTCATTCCTGTTAGGTTTATACTATCGCTTAAAAAAAATTCCATCTGTGGGATTTTTAGATGTTTTTGGAAGTCAGGGTGTCTGTTCCACCTTGGCCAGGCCTCCCTGGGACTCCTGTCCCCTGTGTGGGGCGGGACCAGGCCGGTCTGGACAGGTCCCTCACCTCATGCGGTGTTGCCATGGTGGAGCGTGGCTCCTGCATCGTTTGGTTAAATGGTGACTTCAGGTTTCTGTCACAGGGGCCCCCCATGACTGGAGGGTGCAGCTGCAGCCCCCTCCTTCCCCAAGCCAGGGTCCTCGTTGCTCTGTGACATCCAGGGTGGCCTGAGGCCTGCACCAGGCAGAACCAGGACCCTCCGTTCCCAGGCTGGGAGACGGCCAAGGATGCTTGCTTGAGCCGAATCACATGTTGACAGTTCTTCAGGCATTTCTACCACAATATTGGAATTGGACACATTGGCCAAATAAAGTTGAAATTTTCTGCCTGTTGTTGCCTCTGCCTTACAACCTCCAGGCACGGGGAGTGGGGCTGGAATTCCAAGTTTCTCGGGAGAGGAGGTGGGCTTGGTGGGGGCCGCTCTTGTTGAGACATCTCTTTCTTGGAACGCAGCAGAGACGCAGAAGCGTGCACAAATCCTGTGGGCACAGTGTGCGGAGCTGTCACCATCATGACGGGGTGAGGGGTGCCTCTCGGCCCTGTTCCTGTGCCGTCAGGCTGGTTTACCCGTGACGCAGTTCGGCAGCTTTACCCGCCGTGGGCGTCCAGTGGTCACAACATGGATTCTCCCCATGTGCCATGTCAGGACATGATGGTCAGGGACGCGTGGCTCTAACCTTAACCCTCGGGTGGGGAGTGGCCCCTCCCCACCGCTGCCTGGAACCACTGCAGCTTCTGATGAGAAATCGGGCGTTCAGACTCAAGAATGCTGTGCTCATCACCAAACCTTCATGTAAAAAAGAATCTGGAGTTAAGGTCGCAAATCTCTAGTTTTTCAAATGTCATTTGACTTCTAGAACCTCTGCTTACTCATAGTTTACATAGGGAAGAGTATCTCGATTGATTTTTTTTCCCCACAAACTCAAAAGTTGCCATCCTGGCTGCAGTGTTGGGCTGATGGCACCTGAGCCTGGATTGGTGACACCTCTTGGGCCTTGGGGAGAGCTCTGAGTGGGAGACCCACAGGGGGCCAGCCGGGCTCAGGTGGGTGTCTGTCCCCCGGCCAGAACAGCCCTGCCCAGCCCGGGGCTTCCCGTCTGTTGCTCTGTGCGCACATCTGTAGCCACGGGTAGGACAGCAGGGCTGTTGATGACGTTATTGGAGGGAACAGGTGGAGATCCAGTCCACTTAGGGAGGTCAAGGACAGACCAAATGTGGCTAGGTCTCCGAGGAGCCCGGCCTGTCGCTCCCTGTGCTCCAGCGGTCCCTCCAACTTGCTGCCTGGAGTAGGAAGTGTGCATGCATTTCCTGATTCCCAGCCCCCACTTCTGATGCTGCTGGGACCTTGGAGGTGGCAGGGGCAGGTCCAGCAGACGTGACCATGAGACTTGCTGTGAACGTGTTTCCCTTTGTGGTCTCGGCCCATGGGGAGGTGGGTGTGTCATGTCCCCCATGACCACAGCTACGCTCCAGCTAGAGGCCCAGGTGTCTGCTCTTGCCCTCACAAACCCCAGGACTGCTCCTGCCTTTCACCTGGGCGTGTGGTACACAGCTGGTGTCCAGGGAGAACCTGGTGTTGGCACCCTTGGCAGCACCAACCAAGCCCCGGCTTGTCCACATGCTCTGGCATCCAGGTACCGCTCCCCAGCTCAGCCCATGGCCGGACTCCCTTCCCTGGTTCTCAGGTGGTGTGTGCTAGGGCTGCTCCAGGGTCTGTGTGTGTTGTGCCTCAGCTGTGCTGACACAGAGAGATGTGTATCCGTGAAAGAGTGAGCTCGGGCACTTGGAGCTTCTGTGGGAGATCGCTGGGGAGGTGTCAGCTCTGCCCTCCTAAACGTGAGCGGGTTCCCCAGGGTTATGCGTGTGGTTTCCAGAGGAGGGAACCCAGGGTGGGCTGAGAGCAGGGCTGTCAGGAGTCACAGCTGCAAGGGGTGGGCTATGCCCCGTGACAGGCGTGGGTGACCCTGCAGATCAGCTGTGTGGAGCCTGGCCCTCCGCATAGAAAGCTCGGGGCCAGGCGTCGCGGCCCGGAACAGGGCCGTCGTGTGCTCCTGGGAGGGGAGCGAGTCACCGATGCCTTTTACCCCTTTTGCCCATGCAGCTGATTAGCACATTCCTGGCTCTGGGTTTGCTGGGACGTGGTGGCTGGAGTCCCAAACCCCGCAACGCTGGTGGATTAGCGAAGTAACTTTGCAAGCTATGGGGTAGGCAGTCAAGGCTTAACAGCCTGGGGTGTCCCAATCTCTCTCTTCCTCTGTCCAGCTGGTAGGAAGCTATTGGCCTGGAACTAAAAAGCAACTGCTGGGCCTGTGTACTGGACCCCTGAGGTCTGGCTTCTGCACCTGCCAGGAGGCAGCTGAGTGGGCCCTGCATAGACTCCCCTCCAGGCCCCTGGCTTGTTTTCTGCTAGACGCAAAGCTTTGCTAGTTGAGTTTCCTTGGACTTTTCAAAGTAAGAGTTTTGCCCTGAATGTTTCACTTGCTTTAGTTCTCCAGAAGGCAGAACCTTAAAGTTGTGCAAACCAGGTCACTTGAGAAGTTCACACGGGCAGAGGCTCAGGGGCAAAGCTGTGTAAATACAGGTTTGGTGCTGGTGTGGTTATGTGAAGCGCAGGTTAGACTGCTCATGGCTGGCTTCTGCCGAAAGGCTTCTGAGTGAGTTGCTGTAGGCCATGTCCATGGCTTTGAGGACGTGCTGCCCGTGTCCTGAACAGAATGACTTTCAGACATCTGTCCCTTCTTGGATCCAAATATCCAAACGGAAACCCCAAAGCCGAGATCCTGAGCTCTCTCAGCTTGCCTCTAGCAGGATAGAGCGGGAGGGTCGCTCTTGGGGTCGCCAATAGACCCACCCTGATGGTTTGCCCTGCCTGGCCTAAGGCCTGTCACTGGTGGGAAAAACCATGCTGTTGGTGGCAGCTTCATCGGAGTTCTTTCATTTGATCCTCTGAGCAGGGCAGGCAGACAGAACTTTCCACAACATCAGAAAAGGCAATCTTCACATCAAAGGAAAGTTCTGTCTCTGTGTACAGCATAGGACTTTGTCTCTGGGCTTCATGTAAACAAGCCGGAAGAAACTGTACCCAGTTCCTCCCAAGTAACCAAGAGTTAGGGCCACCCAGCATCATACTCTGAACCTGAAATGCAGGAACACTGGGAACCACCCCTCCCTCCAGGCCCCTGCAGGGCCTGAGTCAGGTGGAGTTTCCCATGTAACATTAGTGGCAACAAGGCAGGCAGAGAAACCCTGTCAGGGCAGGGAGCCCACCGTGGGCAGTGGCCTATCCTCAGCAGCATTTGGCCCAAGGCTTTGCACCTCAGGTGCTGATGCGTTTGTTGATTTGATTTTGTTGGATCAAGATCAGCCTGGTGATGCAAGGACTTCCGGTGCCCAAGTCCCTGCCCCCCATACAGAGCGCTGACTATCCGTGGTTCTGTCAGCATCCAGGCCTTCAGTGACTGCCCGGAGGATCTTGCCAACGTTAGGGGCTGAACCGCACCCCCCTCAATATTCATGTTTTGAAGTGTTAACCCCCAATACCCCAGCGTGTGACCTTATTTGGAAGTGGAGTTGTTGCAGATATAATTGCTTAAGATGAGGTCATACTAGAGTAGCGTGGGCCCTAATCCAATGGCTGATCTCCTTATGAAAAGGGGAAATTTGGACACAGACACCTACTCAGGGACAGCACCATGTGAACACGAAGGTGGAGATGGGTGATACGTCTACAGGCCAGTGAACGTCAAGGACTTGCCACCAGAAGCCAGGAGATGGGCCTGGAGCAGATTCTCCCTGGGAAGGAAACAGCCCTGCCGGCAGCTTGATCTTGATCTCCAGAACTGTCATTTGAGACCCCCAGTCTGGTACTTCATTACAGCAGCCCTGGAAGAGCAATACGGCCAGCTTCAGATGCTGCGGGGACTGTGTGGACCCCACAGGCCCAGCTCTGCTCCCAGGGCGTGTCCCCTGTGCGCGTCCATCCATTGGCTCTTGTCTCGCACTGAAGCCTGAGCCCCACCTCGGTGGCCCTGCTGGTGTAGCTAAGGTGGCCCTGCTGGTGTAGCTAAGAACCCTAAGGGCTTCTGGAATCTCATTTCTGCCCTGTTGCCCTCCCAAGAGAAAACTGCAAAAGTCAGTCCGTAGTTTCGGACTTTGGCCGCCGCACTGAAGACAGCCAGTGCTGGCCCAGCCTGCTGGGATATCTCACAATTCCGCTGCTTGTACTCCTACAGGTAAGTATGCTCTAGGTCAGGTGCAGAGGGCACACACCGCCCAGGATGTGACAGCTATGGCGTCACGGTCCTTGGGTAGCAGACTAGATACCATGTTGAGTGTGAGCACCTGTGTTCTTGGCATGAAGCAGCAGGAGCCTGGAACCAGGAGGAATATAGGGGAATGGGAAGGAGGGGAATGAGGACCTGGGTGCGGAGGGGGCTGGGGGGGGCGTCCCAAAGTAAGGTCGGATGGGTTGAGTGGGAGCTGAGGCATTTAGATTCTAATCTGGGAGATTTCCAAGCAGGGCAGTGCCACTGAAGCCCACGTTTTGGGAAAACTGCCCTGAGAGTGATACGAGCCATGATGGAAGGTGATAAGTGACAGGGAGATGAGTAGGCATGGGCCACCTTCTCCACAGCAGGACCCTGTCCTGTGCTTCCTCAGGTGTGGGTGGCCCCCTTGCCTTCCCAGGAGTCAGAGGCAGCTGTGCTCACCACACATCATGCCCTTCTCCCCAAGTTCCCGGGACTGTAGGAGACCCTGACCTTGGTACCTGTTTGCCTTCCTTATGGGCCCTGCCCTTCTAGCGCCTCTCCTGCCCTCTGTCAGGCACCTTCGAGGTCCAGCTGAGGGGCAGGGAGCAGTGGCCAGGAAGGATCTGACCCCTTTGGCCAGGAACAGTGACAGGTGGGTTGAAAGATGAACCACTAAACATGATCCTGAGGGCACGGCTGGAGCGGCTCAGTTTCAGCCCCTCGGGTGTAAGCATGACTGCGCAGCTTTATATAGCTCTGCGGGCCCTATATAAGCAGGAGGCGCCCTGGCCAGCGGGAGCACGGAGAGCACCGAGGTGGCTGTGCTGGAGATCAGCATCAGCCGGAAGAGCCTGCACGCCACTCTGGTCTGGGCACCTTCCTCCCCCAAGCAGTAGGGTCCCCACAGGGGTGGCCCACACCATAGCTGCCAGGATGCCCAGCAGAACAGTCCGCTATGCCCGCTACAGCCCGAGGCAGCGGCGCCGGAGGCTACTGGCTGATCGCAGTGTGCGCTTCCCTAACGACGTCCTGTTCTTGGACCACATCCGCCAGGGTGACCTGGAGCAGGTGGGACGCTTCATCCGGGCTCGGAAAGTCTCCCTGGACACCATCCACCCCTCAGGTGAGTGCCTGTGGGGCCAGTGAGGGTCTGTGGGGCGGCAGGGGAAGGCCTGAGCCTTGACCCCTCCTGTCCTGTTCAGGTCTGGCTGCCCTTCACGAAGCAGTGCTTTCTGGAAACCTGGAGTGCGTGAAGCTGCTAGTCAAATACGGGGCGGACATTCATCAGCGAGATGAGACAGGCTGGACACCCCTGCACATCGCTTGCAGCGATGGGTACCCTGACATAGCCAGGTGAGAGGGTGGCCTCCAGGATGTGGTCCCCCAAAAGGTGGCCCTGCTGGTGTAGCTAAGAACCCTAAGGGCTTCTGGAATCTCATTTCTGCCCTGTTGCCCTCCCAAGAGAAAACTGCAAAAGTCAGCCGTAGTTTCCAAAGGGTCTGGTTTCTTCCTCCTCACCTCACCTGGAAAAATAAAAAACAGGTGGACCTCAGAACCCCAGCCTGCTACCCTGGGGCAGGGGTGAGCATCCTGCAGGCCACCTCCCTTCCTCAACCAGGGATGCCCTTTGCACCCAGGTACCTCATTTCCCTGGGGGCAGACAGAGAAGCAGCCAACGACGATGGTGATCTGCCCTCGGACCTCATTGACCCTGACTTCAAGGACTTGGTGGAGTTATTCAAAGGGACTAAGATGGACTGAGCCCAGCCCCGCCCTCCTAGGGCTCTAGCCTTCCCTGGAGACGTCAGGTGCCCACCTCCCCCAAGTGCCAGGAGTGCCCCACCAGCCGGGCTGGGGGCCGCCCAGGCTGGCCAGGACCCCATACTTGGGCACAACCCTCGCCCCCCGACCCCGGCCTGGCTTTTCCTCCAGGTGAATTTTTTATTGCGACACTTTCTACTTTTTCAATAAACCTGATTCCCAAGTCCGTGGTGATGGCCTGATTACTGGGGACCGGCCCGTCCCAGTCCTTCGGCTCCGGCTGCTCCGGTGGTCAGCGGACCCCGCCCTCCACTCTGGTCTAGGGGTCCGGCAGTGCCGGAGCAAGGAGCCAGAGCCCCGCGGCTCCCGACCGCCAGTCCCTGCAATTCGTCGACCCCGCTGCCCCCCGGCCCTGTCCCAGGACCCCGACCCCGCCGGCCCGGACCCCCCAGAACCCCACTGCCTCGAGAGCCCGTCCGCGCCATCCCCCGTCCCCCGCGGCCGCCAACTCCACAAACCCCACGGACACCAGACCCTCAGCCCCAGCCTCAGTCTCCGCCCCTACCCTGCGCGCCGGCGGTCACGTGGCCGGCGCCCTCGCGCGTGCGCGTGCGCGGAGGTGCGCGTCACTTCCGGCCGGGCCCCTGGCAGCTGTAGCGGCGGCCGAGAGGGCGAGGTGAGGCGGTGGCGGCGGGGGCGGGGGCGACGGCGGGGGCGGGGGCGGGGCGGGCGCGGCCGGGACCCGCCCTGG